>NW_015151488.1:261380-264561 GCF_000732505.1 Cyprinodon variegatus | reverse complement strand
CAGAGTGTTGTTCAGCATGGGGGTGAGTAGAAAATGAAGGCTTATCATGTTTTGGGTGTACTATTCCTTTAATGCAGGAACTGACATGTGTTGAGACTTGAACAGGAAAAATAACTAAATAATGCCAGAAACTGCTCCCCAAGGATGCGGGTTAAATCTAGAGTTAATTTCTCCATTGTGAGATCTGTTAAGTTCAATTATTAAAAAAAACACAACGGTTGGGAGACTTCTTACACAATTAGAACAACACAATAACACATTTATGACACGCTTAATAAGAAAATGGCAAAATTCTAACATCGACTCTAAACTTGTACTTGAATTTGGTTTAAAGTCTTTTATGCAGTCATAAAGTGTTAGTTGTTGTATTGAAAGTGTCCTAATTATTTTCGCAATCAAGTTAGATTCTTCTGCAAATATTCAGAATTCATCATATTTTCATCAGATATCTCAAGAGTTTTGTCTGATCTGTAAATTGTCTTTATATTTTCTTTCTCTCTCCCAGCTCAGGTTTTTTTTTTTTCTCCCACGCTGTTTACATTTATGGAATGGAAATGTTCATTTACTGTCTGAAAAGCTGCGAAATTTCATTTTGTATACACTCTGTGTTTACTAAATAAAAGTTGTCTAAGATCTATGATGAGATCTTGGATTAAAGGTCTCCACGGTTTAAGTTTTTCATAAGTATTGTCCATACGAAGCTACATTTAAACAAATGTAATCACCTGTTAAAGACGACACTATGGATAAATCTCAGCATGACTGTATAAACCAGGGGTGAGCAACACGAGTCCTCGGGTGCCACTGTCCTGCAGCTTTTGCTTGCCTCCCTGCTTCAGCACATCTGAAACAAAAGACCAAATTGCCTCCTTAGCATTTTTTTCAGGTGTGTTGAAGACGGGATGCATGCAAAAGCTGCAGGTCGGTGAAGCTGGCAGACCGATGATGCCTTCCTCGTTATAGACATTCCTCTGTGGCTCATTAAAAAGCAATTTTCTCCATTAGTTTACTTTGCTTTTTAATTTCAATATAAGATTTTTATTAGATTCAGATTTTTTTAATATATAACTGATTTTTAAACATGTAGATTTAAAAACAAAAAAAAATCGCTCTCTGGATGAGATCTCAGGTGTGATGGTTGATTAAAATGTTTGTTTTAGGGCTGCGTAGTTGTAATAAAATAAACATAATATAGTATAAAAAAGATTATTTAGATTTACTGACTTTATTCACAACTATCTTTGGGAAACATCAGTTGCATCCTATCAGTCCATCTATGCATCCGTAACACGAAGCTGGATTCATTCTTAGCAAGGCTAGTCACCGTGGTGACGTACTCTGAACGCAATCCTGCTCCGGGTCAGGCTAGCTTTCAGGATTGATCTGAATGCTAAAAAACATTCCACCCAGCAGCCAATCAGCTGTGCAGGAAATGATGATGTGGCCTTGAGATTGAAGACGCAATTTTTATTTCAGAGGGAAAAAGAACCAAACAGAACATCGCAATAAAGAAGCCTGAAAAAGCAGCTAAATGCTCTACAGTCTCTACACTCCAGTTAACGATCAATAGATTACTATATTACGATTATTTTTAATAATCAATTTATCACGATTAATCTGATTGTTTCAGCGCTAGACTGCAAGTAATCCCATCAGGGGTTCTACAAAAATAAGGTAAAGTCAAAGCAAACACCTTAAAAGACTATCACAGTCTGAAAAAATATGATTTAAAGCTATTAAAACCTTGTTTTAAAAAATGAAAAGCTGGAACTTCTTTATTCGTCTCCACTGTTGTACTATAATAGCATTTATTGGATCAAGTCTTCAGAAAAAAACAGATAATTCAGTTTTTATCTATAACTGAGTTTCAGAGATGGTCATTTAGGCTGCGTTCACACTGCAGGCCTTGATGCTCAATTCTGATTTTTTTTTTTTTGTGAAATCCGATTTTTTTGCGTTGCTGTTCACATTTTCAAATATATGCGACTTGTATGTGATCTCCTGTGTGAGCTGCAATCATACAAAGCAAGTGTCCCGCATGCGCAGTAGAAGATGCAATGACATCACAGGCCAGCTTGCTCTGTGTTTACGGAAGTAAATATGGAAGGTAGTGCTTCCATATTTCAACCATAAAACTCAATCTTTTGAATATGGTGAAACATAAATACTGCTCTCCGCATCATCGTCTGCCATGGTTGTTGTTTTTCTTGCCGCCTCTTCATAACAAGACCCAGAATAGTGACCTTTGTCGGGTATTAATGGCGTTCAGGTCGGATGAATGCAACCAGGCCGTTCAGACGCAGGTCGCATTGGAAAAGAACAGATTCGTATCATATTCAGGACCACATAGCCACATAGATTGGAAAAAATCTGATCTGTGTCGTTCAGACTGCCATAAAAAGATCAGATCCAGGTCGCATATGGGCCAAAAAATCTGATTGGGTCACTTCAGGCTGCCTTTGACTGGGTGACCAATCTATACTTTGATATATCTGAGTTACTACTACCTCTCACATAACAGACATCAGTCAGTTATTCATTCTCCAACGTTTGTATCTTTTCCCTTTACAACCTCCCATCCAGACGCTGCAGTCTTTTTTGCTGTCCGGCCACGGACGCCTTCATTCCCGCATCGAAGAGGTTCTTGATCTGCCGCTAATCCAGCAGCAGGCTGAAAACGGAGCTCTAGATATCGGCCAGCTGTCCCAGTTTATCATTGAAATGATGGGTTCTCTATGCGCCCCATGCAGAGATGAGGACATCAAGAAACTGAAGCAGATCACCGACCTTGTGCCTCTGCTGAAGTAAGCCATACTGTGAGAGACACACCATTATTAGCGCTACAGTTAGCCAACACTGTTTTATTTTTAGACCCTGTCATTTCATGCAGAGGTCAGCTTGTTGTTAAGTGATCTTCCTTTGGCCAAATGGGAACATGGAGATTATATTTTTTTTAGCCTCAATGGTGCAAAATTTATTTAATAGTATTGTGAACAAAACAGAATTAACAGAACATATTTTAGGTGACTCAAATATTAATATAATAACCATATCTATAGGTTGCTTGAATGCAAAATCACCATCTGCAGCTGTGGATTTGCCAGAATACAATGTTTTCAGAAGAAATGGAGAGACAGGGGGAGGTGGCGGTTTATTAGTTTATGTTAAAAATCACCTTAAA
>NW_015151488.1:252559-260594 GCF_000732505.1 Cyprinodon variegatus | reverse complement strand
ATGGGGGTGAGTAGAAAATGAAGGCTAACCATGTTTTGGGTGTACTATTCCTTTAATATTCCCAACGAGGTCTAAAGGAATTTTGAAGACTTGATCTCCTATCAGGTCTTTCTGATCATATTTTCTCCCAAAGCTAGATCTTACCTTTTCATCCCTAAACACCTGCAACAGCATCTGTAGACTGAACTTGAACAGATAAATTGATCTATTGTAATAGAAATGGTAGATAGTTTTAATCAAACTATCAATATTTTAACTCGGTTCTCCCTGAAGTTTGGAAAGCATAAAGATATTTATCTTATATTAACACTGCCAGCCCACACCAGGAGCTGTGAAACCTACATAAGTTGTAAAACCTCCTTGAAACGTTGGTGAACACATGGTGAAATGATCCGTTTCCTTGAGCCTGTTCACCTAATCTTATTGTGATTTTACGTTATTTGCGTCTTATCTGTATGGAATTGCTATGTTCTCTCCTGTAGCATCTTGTTTATTATTTACTGTTTTTACCTGCTTTAGGACAGCAAATGCAAATTAGCTGTTGTGCTAATTGCTGCATATTTACATTGATGCTTAACTCATGTTGATGAGTGCGCGTTGTCCTTATTGAAATAGATCAACAAAAATCTTAGAAATGCACACGCTTTGATGCTAAGCAGTAACTTACAAGTTAAACACTTTTTACTTGTTTTCTACCGCTGTTTAGGTCCATTTTCTCTGTGCTGGACCTGATGAAGGTGGACATGGCTAACTTTGCAGTGAAGAGCATCAAGCCACATCTCATGCAGCAGTCGGTTGAGTATGAGAGGAACAAGTTCCAGGAGTTTCTGGAGAAACAACCAAGTAAAGAATGGCCCCTTTGCAAAAACCCTTTGTGTTATACTCCATGGTGGTGTCAAGTCAGGGGTAATGTTTAGTTTTTTCTTGCCGAAGGATGAAAAAAAAAGCAGTTCTTTGTTTTATTTTCAAACTAAAACTAAAAACAGAAAGTAAATTGGCTGAATGTGCACCGACCTTTCCACTCCAGTTTAACCAGTTCTATTCACTGGGCATGATACGCCCAAAATGTTTCACCTTCATTTGGTTTGGTTTATGTTCACACTACGCTTTTAAAAAAAGGACCAAACAACTGGAAACAAGTCATGCAGTTTTTATCAATTCCTGACTGATGAGCAAGTGAGCGTAACGTTAATAATAAATCAATGAATGCAGCTTTCTCTATTTACCATTTGATTTATAAATGCCTGAAATAAGAGTCTATATTCCTTAAATCCAGAATTAACTCTAGGTAGCAGGAATCTATTTCCTGTTTTGGATGTTCAATAGGAGCTTGATCTCACATGGACTCCCTGACTGACCAGTGTCCCCTGAACACCAACATGCCAGCTGCAGGTGTACTGACTGATAGTTCTGTCATCACTCAATACAAATGAAATTTAATTACAGTGGAGTTACATACTATATAATGATTTAGCCTAATAAAATGGACAATTTCTTCTAAGAAGAACCAATGTGGTCACTTAGCGAAGGAATAGATTCGGATTTCAGCTGACTGATTGAGCAAGACTCCGTTGAGCAAGTCTGATGCGCTCGGAAAATTTGGACCTGATAGATTAGAAATGGGAGAAAAATGGTGAATGTGACATTTTCTCTTAAATTGCTCGTAAAAACGATTTAAGAACAAATCTTTTCATGTGAATGGTTCTTGCATAATGTTCACTTTTGATCGGAGGAGGAGATCCCATGGGAATCTGAAACATATTTTGTGCACCACTCCTACTGAATAATAAAAGACGAATAAAATATGTGAAACCCTTCTGATTTCCAATAAAAAGAAATTTGAAACTATGGTTAATAGTCAGGGTATGTTGCTCTGACATACTGTCCGACTATTTGCCCATTCATTCCAATGACATTACTTTTCTTGTGTATAACAGAGCGGCTCTGCTTAAGAATTGACATCAGTGCCCTCTAGTGGATTATAACATTACAACACTTAAAGAAAATTTTTCTAATCAGACCAGACCAGATCAATAATTTGGATAGCATAAATATTAATCTAATAAACATTTAATAATCATTTATAATTTGTTTCCATCTCTAGTTTTAACCGAAGTGTTTACTGGATAGTTGTGTTTAGTTGATCATCACTAGAATCCACTTTCTGTTCAGTTAGACCCACATTTCCAGTGTTTGATCATCTGTTCTGCACCATGGTTCTGATTTTTTTTAAAACCTTGCCCAAATTAACTGAACTATCCAGAACAGTGTCATCTTTTTTTGTTTAAAGCCGACCAATTGTGCAAATTAACACTGACATTTACTAACAAAATGAATAAAACCTGTTGAGGATTTAATTCTTTACAATATGCATGTTTGTGAGTTTTTCCTCTGTCTTTTGGGTTGTCACGATACTAAACTTTTCAACTCGATACCGATACTAAGGAAAATATTCGATATTCGATACCATTTTCGATACCACAAGGATAAAAACAAAGACTCCAAAATTCTACAGAAATATTTTCATTAATAAATAAAATACAATAAATAAATACAATAAAGGTTGTATGCTGTGCACAATATTAAGCAAGCTTGATAAAAAACTTATAAAATTAAAATTAAGTGTTCCTTTCTTGGCTATGCTTTGCACACATAACAATGACACTAGCCAAACCGGTTAAGAAACAAAAATAATTCTCAGCAGCTGCAGCTGTTACAGAAAAATGTCTGAAACTGAAAAGTGCGTAGCATTATTCAATCACACAGTGTTCAGAAAGTGCATTTTCCTCTATTCTGCACTTTAGATGAATGACTGCTTAAGTGCAACTGGTGGTGGCACTGTATCGATACTTTTAAAAACTAGTATTGTATCGGATACAACGTTTCAGTATCGATACTTTATTGAGTATCGATACTTTTGACAACCCTACTCTACCCTGATCGACTCCCTGCCGCTGCTGTGAAGAATAAACATGTCCATTTATTTCAGATGCCTTAGACTACACAGAGAAGTGGCTGGAGGAAACGGTGAAATCTCTGAGAGAAACAGACGGTTCTGCTGCTGCCTCCAGTGACCCCCCTTCCCTCCTCCCATTAAATGTTCACAATCACGCTTATCTTCGCCTGCTCAGGTGGGATCATGCTTCAGACCCTTTCCCAGAGGTAAATACTCAGTCCTCGTCCTTCATTTTTTTGGTTTATTTATTTCCTGCTCATAAGACGGAACATTTTTTTCTCCCTTCTCCCAGACGGTGCTGATGGATCAAGTTCGGTTCTTAGAGATGCAGAAGGAGGTGGAGCGGTTAGTTCTGCTCTCCTCTGTGCTCCTTGTTGTCTACACCACCACAGGAGACGCCATCTCTGGCCTCCCAGGACTGATGGAGTCGCTTAAAAACACTGTCAGTGTCATGCTCACAGAAATGCACGTTCCGTGAGTACAAATATATAAGTCTAGAGCTACTCTGATGCTCAAAATGTATTCAGTTGGTTTTAATGTTTTAGCAGTTATGCAGCCATGAACTCCACTGTAACCAAACATATTAGAAGCCATGGATTCCACTGGGACTGATTTCTGACGTAATTGACACTTATTCTGAAAATAAAGCTGATACAGTAGCCGCCTTTACATTTACCATCAAATTACTGAATTACTAAGACAAATTCTTTCTAAATGACAAAATTGCAGTTTTGAAAAACTCATCTTAGAAATCAGTAGAAATTCTTATACTTCGCAAAAGCTGCAACGGAAACACTTTTTTCGCATCATATGAGTCACGTGATCTCAAACGCACCCCTACTGCCTTGGAAAAAGACAAAGAAGACTGGAAGTTGTTGGGAGGATGAGAATGCGGAGATTTGGATAAAGGATGAGACCATTTTTTTCCCATTTATTATACAACGATGAGCGTCATCACTCTTGAGCCTTGGCTGACATATGGATATATCTTATGTGTTGACGTCTGCTGCTGCCATGTTGTTTTCATGTGTTTTCAAGAATTATCACATGAACAGATACTGTATATTACCTGCAATTTATTTTATGGAAATACCACAACTTTAATCTGAAGATTTCCCTTTTCAGAATTAGCTGAATATCGTCATAGTTTTATGGACATTTGTAATGAAAACAAAACTAGTACCTCTCAAAAGTATTAAACCTTTTCGACATTTGTGATGCTATGGCAAACTTGGAGCAACGCAGTTCACATATTTTATGAGGTAGAGCAGAGTGTTGTAGTCAAGACCACTCCGACCGAGACGAAGGAGTACAGAGACTGAGACGAGACTTTAGAGGCCGAGACCAAGACCGTACAAAGTCTTGATCTCTAGAGGTCTTGGCCTTGTCTCGGTCTCAGTACTCATTGGTCTTGGTGGGTGTGGTCTTGACTGCAAGGCAAGTAGAGCAGGAAAAAACTGTGGGGAATGGAGGGAATATTTCCTAAATAACTAACAATTGCATGTACCTACCAGCTTTATACATCTAAGACCTGATCTTTACAGATTAAAGATAAGAGATTGGTAATCTCTTCACCAGTATACCACATATATATGATATGTCATGTCAAACCCTGATACCACAGCCATGAATGGTCAGATTCCCTAAGTTTAGTAGTGCAATAAGTGGGTGTGCAGGTGATCTACAAAGAATGCTGCACAAGACCTGTAAACTGGTTCGGTCCCGCCCATTAAAATAAACAGTGAACACTTAAACACCAACCATTAAAATGAACACTGCTGTGGCCATAAAAGAAAGAGCAGTTTCTAAACCATGTAGATAGAGGTAATAACATTGGCAATACTAAATCATTTTCAATGCACACCTCAAATGGGAAGCCTAAGTGCTAAAAACAAAAGGGAAATATAAAACATAATTTTGTGTAAAGCTGTGTTTTACTGAAAGAATGAGGAGGAAAAAAATCCTTTTTCCCCAAATCCATTTTTTTCCCAGGTCATTCAACATGCAGGAGGCCTTAGCGACCATTGGGGAGAAACTGTGTGTGGAGCTGAGCCAGTGTTTAAGCCAACATGGCTTCCCTTCCCTCACAGCTGAGCGTAAGAGCACTCTGAAGGGGCAGATCTCTGCCATCATCCATCCAGACAACACAGTCCGAAAGCTGATGGGTAAGACTCGTTCCCCCTCCTTACATCCCTTCATTTTGCAGCGACTAAAGAAAAACCTTCCTCGTCTTCCTCTTTAGACTCTCGGATTCAAAGCTATCTCCTGGCTGCCCTGGAATCCAGTCAGCACAAGACACCTCCTCCTCTCCCAGGAGGTCTGGCTCCGGTCAGCAGGGAACTTGGAGAGCTCTCGGTCCGCTTCAGCCGCCTGGTCAACTACAACAAGCTGGTTTTCTCTCCGTTCTACCAGAAGATCCTCCAGAATGCACCAACTCCTGAAGAGGGCCCTAGCATAGAGACATAAAGCCCCCCCCTACTGGGGTCGGGAGTTCCTCTGCTCTCCCTTATTGGCAACAGTTTGGATGCAGAAAGGAAAGTTAAAGAGGCAGATCTTTAATCTAAGAGGGAAGCCAGTCCTGCAGAGCTAGCACCTTCAAATATTACAATTCCACTCACATTTACTGATGCAGTGTTGTTTCTTCATTAAAATGACAATTTCAATGATTGCATTAACTTCCCGAGTATCGTGCATGGATAACCAAACTGTTGGTACTGTAGTTTTATTATAACCAGGCACAGTGTGAAATTACAGAGGTATTCATATCACTTGAACCTTTACAGACTTTGTCAAATCATTGCCACCAAAACTTTGATGTAATATATTTGGACGGAGAGACGTAGGGAAATCTGTGCCTGTTTATGAAGTGAAAAAGAAAGGATACTTGGTGTCACGTTTTTAGGCAAAAAGATATATTAAATCTATGGCATGCAGATGTAGTCAAAGCACTTGGACCAGAACTATGAAGAACCATCTTTCTGGCTTGCTAAAGGAAATCTATAAAATATAACAAATTTCATGGTTTTAACAGAACAAAGTGTAAATGAGGATCACACATAGTTTTTAAAAGCACTGTAATTAAGTCCACTTCGTATCATCAGCTAAGCTGGCGATCACAGTAAGTCACCTTACACTGGTTATGTGTCCAGTTCTGCTTTAGTGTTTAATTGTATTTTAAATCCCTAAATAGACTTGAATGTTTTCAGCTTCAAAACTGTTTTAAGCAATAGAAGATTTGTTAGCTTCTTCTGTAGAAAAATCCTCTGGTCATAAAGTATAGACCAGTTGGTGTGTTCCACTGGTCATAAAGGGTGTTTTAGGGATGTAAGGGGTTAATTTTAGAGATATTTGCAATGAATGTAAGTAAAAAAGCAAAACCCCTGAAAAAAAAAGGTCTTACATATGCGTTATCGGATGGAAAGCATATAAATTCAAGTAAGACATTTCCTGCATGTGTTATGTCGACCACTGAGAATAATGCCTCACTTTAGAGTTTTGGAGGAGAAATGAAATTTGATGACCTTTAGATTAGTGGTTTTGAGCCGACAGAAATGAACAGAACAGAACTGTGAGCCGTTCGATCCATCGTAAGAAAAGAAACCTTTAAAAAAAATCTATCGGTCGTCTAAACTAGTTTTCTGGCTTCTCTGAAAATCTCCAGTTGCAGAAAATACAACCTTAAACATTTTTGGTCGGTACGAGTCTTTTGTTTTCTCAATTCATTCAGAACACAAAGGAAAGGAAATTATGAACCAATGGATACTGACCCAAAATACTGTCCTGTAGATGTTTTCAGTGTAACTTTTACTTCTTATTTGCTCATTGTAAACTTATTGTTAGATATTCTCTAGTTTTATTCTGATATTTATGTTTACATTAGATTCTTCTTTATAAACATTAATTTCTTCCTTATATCAGTTGACTACCTTTTGTTGGCCCTGTTTGCTGTTATTCACAAAAATTGCACAGTTTATATTTGTTTTCACTGTTATTTGTCTTTAGGTGTTCATTTGACATGCAAATAAAGCTTGTCCAAAAATAAAGCTAAAGTTTGCTCCCACATAAAGAGGTCTGTTTTTTTTTTTTTTTAGATTGTAACATAAGTGTAACCTGTTGTATCTATACTACCTATATTATACAATTGAAGATAATTGTTTCTAAAACGCCATTTAATGTAAAATGATAATAAATCACTTACCGGTAGGTCTTATGCATGTAGTGCACATGTGTGACAGCAGATGGAGCTATAGCTCTTATAAAAAAAAATAAAAAGCCAAACTAATTTTTTTATGTCAACTTGAAGGTTTTCATTTTTCCATTAAATGAATCAAAACACTTTTTCCGTATAATCCTTTGTCAGTTTCACATAAGCAACTTTGCTTTAAATTTAGACTAAGTAAATACCACCAAAACAAGCCACTGAAATTTGTTTTTCCCAGTTTAAAGATGTTTTGCTTTCCATCCAAAGCCCCTAACATCTCCCCAATTTCACTGGCGCAGACCAATTGGGTATTGCAGGCTAAAAAAAAAGACCCCAATGACTCCCCATTAGGTCCACCATAAGGACCTAATTAGTTGTTTTTTTTCTTTACTTTTTTGGAATGACTATCATATGAGATATATATATGATATATTATGTCAAACCCTGACACCACAGCCATGAGTTTGGAATGGTTTGGACCTAACGCCAGCCTGAAAGCTGAAGCCACCTTTTGGTATCAACCTCCCAGATCACTCAGGTCTTCTAGTTCCAGCCAACTCTGTACACCCAGAACTAGAACCAAACATGGAGAAGCAGCATTTAGTTCCTATGCTCCACTGATCTGGAACAAACTTTCAGAAGACTGGAAAAGTGCTGAAAGGCTGAGTTCTCTTAAGTCAAAGTTAAAAGCCCATTTGCTTAGAGCTGCCTTTGACTGTTGAAGATAAAATGCTAAGTGGGGTATTAGTTTAAGGTTGGGATCCAACTGTTTTACTTACTTTATCATGTTTTCACTTGCTTTTATTCTGCTTTTTTGTGGTCCAATTTCTTTTTTAGTGTCAAAGTTTTTCCATTTTTTTCTCTTCTATTTTATTATC
>NW_015151488.1:249840-251908 GCF_000732505.1 Cyprinodon variegatus | reverse complement strand
TCTGAGATTAAAGTTGGAATTCTGAGAAAAAATAGTCAGAATTCTGAGATTAAAGTTGGAATTCTGAATAAGAAAAGTTGGAATTCTGAGGGGGAAAAAAACAGAATTCTGACTTTTTCTCAGAATTCCAACTTTTCTTATTCAGAATTCCAACCTTAATCCCAGAATTCCTACATGTTTTATTCAGAATTCCAACTTTAATCTCAGAATTCTGACTATTTTTTCTCAGAATTCCAACTTTAATCTCAGGATTCCGACTTTAATTCTAAGAAAAGTCAGAATTCTGAGAAAGAAAGACAGAATTCTAATTTTTCCCCCCTCAGAATTCTGAATAAGAAAAGTTGGAATTCTGAGGGGGAAAAAAAACAGAATTCTGACTTTTTCTCAGAATTCTGACTTTTCTTATTCAGAATTCCAACTTTAATCTCAGAATTCTGACTTTAATCTCAGGATTCCGACTTTAATTCTGACTAAGAAAAGTCAGAATTCTGAGAAAGAAAGAAAGAATTCTAATTTTTTTCCCCCTCAGAATTCTGAATAAGAAAAGTTGGAATTCCAAGGGAAAAAAAAAACAGAATTCCGACTTTAATCTCAGAATTCCAACTTTTCTTATTCAGAATTCCAACCTTAATCCCAGAATTCCTACTTGTTTTATTAAGAATTCCAACTTTAATCTCAGGATTCCGACTGAGAAAGAAAGTCAGAACTTTTTTCTATTTCTCAGTGACCTTTATCCTCTTCAGTTCCATGCCATGTATGTCTGCATTGTTGTAGTGTTTGTACGCTGGTGACCGCAGCTGGATCATGGAAGTTTTGAATGTTTTGAGTCGCGTCAGTCTGACTCACAGCTCCTCCTCCTCCCTCCCCTCCCCAACATTCCACACATGCGGAGAAGCAACAAGCTACCGAAGCAGCAGCAGCAACAAGCTAACCTCCAGCAGCTAACTCGGTCGGGGGGGGGACGAGGCGTGTTAACATGCAAAAGTTTAGAAACCCCGAACTTCGCCTCGACTAGTCACCATACTAACGTTTAACGAGACTCCATAAGACCCTCTAAAACATGGACCATAGCTCGTTTTTGTAAATAGTTGTTTTTTTGTAGTTCGAAGCTTTGAATGTGTGAAAAGTCGCTCCGTGTCCTCCTCGTCGTTGAACAAGATGGCAGCAGCAACAGTAGCCCCGTTGCAGAGTTTAACGGTGGTTCGGCTGTTTGTTGCTAGTCTGCTCTTCCACACTCTGAGGGATGCGTTTCACTCTTCCTACTGAAGGTAGGTGACATTATCTCTTTGAAACATGCAGCCAAACACACTCAGCCTTTTCACATTTGTTCATATTTGTTGTTATTTTTAACGTCCGCAGTACTTCGCTCGCCGTTAGCTTGTTTGCTAACTTCAGTGTTATCTTTTTATAGGCAGTGCTAACATTAGTTCTAGAAGTTTCTTTTAATTTAAAATAAATGCTTATCTTTTTGGGGTTATTTTAGGGTGTCGTTTTGACATAGACCGTGTATATTTTTGTTGTTTTGAAGTAAAGTAAAAGACGTTGACAGTTATATCTAAAGGAGCGTAAAGTGAGGTTAAAGTATTTATTGGGACGAAGTCGCAGTAAGCTTCCCACTCACACCATCAAACAGCTGTTATTGATGGTAGGGTGATAAAAACACTTTCAACAGGTGTCTTGGTGGAGGGGGGGAGGTTTGCCCATCCCCCAAACTTGCACGTACTCTGATACATAAACACACAGAGCTCTGCTGCTGCCATATGCAGGCTGTCACTTGGATTGATCAGCAGCAAACTGTGAGACGTTTTCCCGAACTACCAAAACAACCAGAACACCTGCTGAACCCATAGACGTGTTTCCACCGCCCTGTGTGTTTAGATTGATTTAGTTATTTGACAGAGACAGTCTGCATTAATAAGCATTCCTGTTAATGCACCATAATTAGCCAAAAGGCTATTTTTCTTCTATGCTTCCTGGACAGATATAAACATTTTCTTCCTAAAAACACAACAGTAAGAATTTTACAATGCAAAATATACAAATAAATACAAACAGCTATGTTTCTTCT
>NW_015151488.1:233874-249460 GCF_000732505.1 Cyprinodon variegatus | reverse complement strand
TATTTGCAAAAGAAGCTTGGGGCGGAGAAAAAGCTAGGGAATGGGGAAAATGCAAATGTCAACAAAAGTAGCTGGAAAACGAGGAATTTGGAACATGGCTGCAGCCTGTCGACGTAAAGATGACGAATGTTTATATAGATGTTTATATATATGAGTCAAAGGTACTAGTTGATGGCATTAGAATTATTTCTAAGAGCATTAAAAAGCATTAAATTAGAGTTACTCATTCCTGGATAAACCCTGATATACATACATATACACCCTTATACATACATACATACATACATACACATATACATGCATGCACACAGTCAACTAATGCTGACATGACTGATGTGTTATAAGTCTGTTTTTGAGATGCTTTTTTAAAAGAGTGAATGTTTTAAGATCTCTTATGTTCTGAGGGACAGATTCTGTGACTGCAAAGGCTCTTTGACTAAAAGCACCTTTACGCAGGGGAACAACAGTCTCCTCTAGCTTACTGCCAGTGGGTTCCTGATCTTTACTAACTGACTGAGTGACCATGGATTATTTTGTAAAACAGAGGTTTGCATACTTGATGCCATTTTCCCAGCTTAAAAGCTTATGTTTTTGTAAAATGGCACAATGGTGATATTTTGATATATATATTTTTTTATTTAAAATCTTCATTGTTTTTAAAGAGATTCTAAAGGGTTGCTTCTTGTGTATGTTTGCTTCTCTGAAGCTGGATCTCTATTTCAGCTGAATCCCCTCAGATATCAGGTTACACAGTTTGGCACCTGGTGTAACAGACAAAACTGTCCCTCAAAGGACTTGGAGCTAGCATGGCATGGATGACATGTACACCAAACCAGCACCCCCCCCTCCGGCTGGCCTTTCTGCTGCAGTGGCTGAAATTCTCTATCAATTGCATCATAGAGTTATTATCAGTTTGCTTGACTTGCTGTTGTGGGTGGCGGTTGGGTGAAGCAGTTACCAACTGCGCTTAATTTAATCTGTGTTTACCCTCTGAGGAGGGGGGGCTATATGTGTAAATCAGCGCTCTTCAACGTTTTCCAGGCTTAGGACCCCAAAACTGATGGTGAGATGGAGTGGGGACCCCCTAATTATACATATTGTATGAAATTGTGTTATATCAAACTGGTCCTATAGTCACTATTACAGCTGGAGTAATATATCAAAGTAATTCCTCCCTGGGATTATTAAAGTATTTCTGATTCCTGGTTGATGGGACAGGTGTTGTGAATGAAACGGTCTCCAGCTTGAAAGAGCTCCTGTGTGTCGCTGAATGTGTGCATTGATGACTGAAAGACATCTTCTGCCTCCATTTATCTGTTTACTACAGTGTGTTGAATTCATGTTAATGTGGATTTAAAGACATTTCAATTGGCGGAAAAAATTGCGGGGGGAATATAAAACAAAGTCTAACCAACCAAAACTTTAGTGACCCCCATGTAGTACCTCTGTGGACCCCCTAGGGGTTGTGGACCCCTGTTGAAGACCTCCGGTGCGGATGATGATGGTAACTGGATGCATAATTAGTTCAGTCTTTTGTGTTTTAAATGACTTAAGTTCCAGATTTGAGACGTCGCCATTTGTTTTTAAAAAGCTCACTGCTTTATTTGTCAGAAGAACTGAAGAAGCCTGCTTCTTGTAAAGTTGACTAAGAGACACACCCCACTGCCTGTCTGAGCCTGTGCACAAGCCTTGTTCGTTTGGGAGTCTACCCTCTCACCGTTAAACTGATTATTTTGCTGCCTTTAAATGAAGGAGTGCTCATGGGACATATGATTGAGCCTAAACCCTCAAGTCTTTTGAGTTTTGTGTCCAGACAGGCACGGTCTGTCTCTCTGTTGGGGAAACTATCAGGAAGTTTGCCTGATGAGCTTGTTGATGTGGTTGAACAACCTGGAATGTCCCTACATATATACTTTGCAAAGTAGTTTTAAGTAGATGTTTTTTTTTTGTGTGGCTTTTTTTCCCCCCATGTTCCAGTTACCTGACAGAGTTGGCTATTTGCACTGACCACTGGTCGTATACTTGAAAATCAGCTGTTCCTGTTTATTAAAAGATTTAGAGATTTCTGTGCTTCTTTTCTCCATCTTGCAAAACTGAAAGTGGCTAACTTGGAGTGTTGTTTAGTCAAGAGCCCCATACACGGAGCAGTGTCCTTGTAGCTCTTTCCCTTGTCAGATTTTGGCCTCTATCAGGCTGAATATCAGCTCAGTCACCAGGCGGTTTCTCAGTTTATCAGATCAGTAGCAAGTCAAACATAGGACTGAGCTGTTTGTTTCCATAGAGTTGAGAAAAAACACCCAGACATAACTATCAACAGTTTGAAATTAAGTCACCGCTTTAATGAGATGATTGGAAAACTTTCTCTGGTGTGAAAAGATAATTCAAAAAGAGCTGAGCCTGCTCGGAGGATGGGCAGCCAATCAATTGACTCATGCAGCATGAGCAGGTCACAAGTTGTGGTCATGCTGAAGGACTGTCTGAGCGGCGCAGTGAGAGTTTACAGATTAAACATTGGGAAAAGTTTCATGTGTTCATGTTTAACCTGGCTAACGTTTCTATTAGAAGAAAACTAGTTCAGTCTAAAAACATAATCTCTTCAAGCTTCTTCCTAAAAATGTACATATTGAAATTAGAGATAGTATTTTTTTCTTATATTGGTTGATAACATGCGTTGACAGATTCAATAGAGCGTTGAACAGGGATTCCTTGAGGTCACGTGAAGCCCATGCATTGCTGCTTCCTCTGTTTGCTGTCCATTGCTGCTCTGATTGGGTAATGTTTGTTTAAACTTAGACTAGAGTAGCACTGATATCATTGGGTCATACTATGTTAAAATCAGCTTTAAGAAAAAAAATCAGCAAATATGTGGGATTGCTTAGCCCGATATTTGATAATGGGCACTTGCCTTTAAAAATAAAACATTCTCTATTGAAATAGCAGTGCTGTATTAACTATATGTAATGCAAAGAGTCATTTAGATAACACCTTCACTTGTTCTGGCTCTAAAAAAAAATTCTCGGGGAAAATACAAAGCTAATTTTCCTATTTTGTTGCTATATATGTGCTGAAAGAGGTCTATTTCTGATCTTTCTTACAAACTATAATTTAAAATCATTTATTTTCTTATGGTAATATAAGAGAATCAGAATTTAAACATTTCCAAAAATGTTATCTCTGAGGGTTTTCAGCATATTTTCACTGAGTCTGCCTATTATCTGCTAAAAGTTTAGCCATCTCAATGCCAGAATGAGCAGAAAACCTGCCCCAACAAGTCCTAGAAAATAAAGCTTCTTTAATATTCCCCTCCTATAATACCATGCCTCCCCTTACCTCTTCTATTTTTTCACTCGGATACTGATGATAACTTTCAGTTTTCTTTACTGAGTGAGATCATCCACATAGAAGAACGTTGTTGTCGTTTTAACCTTGGTCTGTTGAATCTTTCTGTCAGTTCTTCTGGTCGGGTTTTTTTTTTAACCAACCATGGTGAAAATCAGCCACTCGGTCTCCAGCCAGGTTCTCTGTTCAATTGTAAATTTTCCCAAATAATGTTTCTCAAGTTTACTTTGATCAGATTTCATGCAATGATAGTTATGATAGCAAGATCATTTGGATTTAGGGGAACATTATTTCCTTCTTGAGGAAAATGTTATTTTATTGAGCTGATTCTGACTGATGTGTGGTTCTAGAGCTGAAGGAAAAAAGCAGCGTTTTGTTACAGGACGTATCCCTGCAGGATTTATGTCCTCGCTAGGGCTGCAACTAACGATTATTTTTACAATTTGATTAACTTTTCATTTAATTTTTTTTTCAGATTAGCTAATCAGATAGGAAAAGGTTCCTTAAAGAAGAATTTTTGCTAACTCAAAAGATTTTTTTATCTTAAATGCCAAATGTTTACAATTTTGGTATAATTGCTACTGTAAATGGGTTTGTCTGTCAGCTAAAGGCACACATTAGAGTAGGGATTTTGGACGATATCCGATATTTTAAAACTCATGTAGCCGATAACCGATACCGATGTTAAAGCTGGACAAAAATAAGTAGTCATTGAAAATAGCAGTTTTCTTATCCATTTCTGACACTTTGAAAAATAATATACTCAAATATATTTTCATATGCTGATATCAAATTGATTTTTAAAAACGCGGTATCGATCTATTTTACTTTCAAAATCTCGTGAAATTTCATCGTTCTGTTACAAACTCTCGTGATATTTTGCAAATTCTTGTGAGATTTTGTCAGTAAAATAGATCGATACCGCGTCAATATATCAACATATAAAAATATGGCAACATTTCGTGAATTTTCGGGGGATTTCGTAGCATAACGATGACATATAGCAATATTTCATTAGTAAAAGAGATTGATATGGTGTTTTTAAATGGCAATATATCAGCATATGAAGATATTGGGATATTTTAATGGATCAATAATTTTTCCCTCGTCTTTAGAAGTTTTTAAGTCTGTAAAAAAGAAGTTTTTGAGGAAGAAGAAGGAGAAACTCAGAAGCTGATCAAATATCGGGTTAAATATCGGTGGGGTGGCCGATGTCCGATATTCAGTTTTAAGGCCGATACCGATAGGGGGCCGATTATATCGTGCATCCCTACATTAGAGTATCTTCACTCCGGTTAATGATTGATCGATTCCTGAATTAATTGACGATTATTTCAATAATCGATTACTCATAATTATTCTGATTAATTGTTTAAGCCCTAATCCTTATCGTCATTCATTGTACCTCAGTTCAACCAAATGTGGAAGATCCGAGAAGGATGAGGTTTCAATTTCCCTAGTTCAGTTAGAGGTTTATTATATCAAATATAAGAAACAACTAATTAGGTTACGTTTAGTTTTTTATCTCTGGCAGATCTAAATTGAAATGATTTTCATTCTATCAAGAATGCTTACAGAAATAAATCTGAATCTGTTGAATCATGATGTTATAGGAAAAGCTGGCCCTGCTCCTCTACAGAAGCTAGGATTGCAGGGGGGAGCGAGTTCCCAGCTTTAGCACAACCCTGTGGGTCAAAGATGAGGCTCCCACCCTGGGCTGGCTTAAGATAATCTTATTGCAAGTATCACTCTTAGCTTAACGATCAAGTCTTTAATCAACGTTAATCCCCTTGTTTGAACGCTGTCGCCTAAACAGATTGTTGCGTACATAAACTGTTGTGGGTTCTCCTTCGTTGGAAGCTTTTTCTTCCAGTCGGCGGACATTCTGGATAAATGAAAAAGATATAGCCATTTCAAATTGGTACTGTATACCAAACCATAATTTCAATATTAGTTTGTTTATTTTCACGTTTTAATTTTTGTCCTAATTAAATCAGCGCTAAAATGTTTAAGGTGTCTTTGTCCATAAACACAGCGGAATATGTATTGTTTGGTTTTGATAAAAAGGATAGTAAGCAAGGTGGGGCAAGGTCATAATTTTCTTTTTAAATCCAAACAAAAATCTTTAAAAACCTGCAGAAAGTTTTTTTTTTTCTGTGCAACAGTCATTAGAAGATTTTTGTCGGTGAATCTGTACTTTGCAGGCTGTGTGGTCCTAAAGACGTCAGATTAAAGGACCAGACTGTTATTTCCTTTAAACCAGGAAACCCCAGCTCCCTGGAACAAGCGAAAACTTAGAGCTGGAGGTAGAGAGTGAAAACTGGAATTCACGCTTCATTACAAATTCACTTTAGATTTTGAAAGGTAGAGAAATGAGCATTTGTTTTGTAACAGTGGAAAGTCACTGGGTTGCATCATTGAAGCTGTTGCGTGGCTCATATGACTTTGCTTCTGCATTTAACATTTAGCTTTCAAGTTTATTGGTTTTTAACACATAGGGTTATAATTGCGCTGGCGGGTAGAACATATATGTTCTATATATAGAACAGACTATCTGTTCATGTTTTAAAGAATAAGAAAAGAGTTTTATCATTGATACATTTGTGAAGATGCCGCTGAGGTGGAGATGGTATCATATTTCCCTCTGGGGAGCTGTTTTCTATTTGCTGACAGTTTGTGTGAAACTGACCCGATAGTGTAGCGTGAAGGGACTAGCTGTAGGTGTACTGGGCTTCCCCCGTCTCCTATTACAGAAGACTTGTTCCCTTTTCTAGTAAGTGTGTCATGAAGGTCTCCATTTGTATTTGCTCTGGTGGCTTTATGGTTTTTTTTTTTTTTTTTTGTTTTTCATCTAAGCCACAGCGTTTCTCCAGTGATAGTGGAGGAAGGTCTCATCTCTTCCCTCAGGGTTTCCACGTGTCATTAAAAGTCATGAAATTAGTATTTTTTTAATCGGCATTAAAATTAATTGTGATTATCTCAGCATTTAAACAGCTTTAATTAAAAAAAATTATAAAAACAATTTCGAAAGACATATATCAGATATAACTGGTTCCCCTTGTTTGTGTTGAACTGCTTCTGGTTGATCGTAAAGCCGTATGTTGGGAAAGGAAGCTTGAGTTAGAGAAAAAGCTAGGGAATGGGAAAATGTTGATAAAAGTGGCTGAAAAAAGAGGAATTCCTGACATGGCTGCAGCCTGTCGATGGTAAAGATGACGAAGGATTTTGCAGTTTTATATATATATATATGAGAGTCATGTGTACTTGTTGATGGCATTAAAATTATTGCTAAGAGCATTAAATTAGAATGCAATGCGCTAGTGAAGCTTCTCAGTCATCCAGGTCATAGTCCTTCCAAAAAAAGAAAATTAAAAACAATCCACTGGACTTTTTGTTTACAAGTTTGAAGATGTTTTGCTTCCCATCCAATGCTGTTGGGCTACTTTAAAAAAAAACTAGAACTCTATTCTTGGCATTTTGAATTGAAAAATATGTTTTGGTACTATAAAAAAAAAAAAAAATGCGGCAAACAATTAACTCAAGCCCTTTTCTTTCAGGTATGGCCTCGCAAATATTGGCCTACCCATCACACCTGCACTCAGCTCAAACAAGTGCCTTAGGAAAGAGCAACAGTGATACCAGCAGACACGCAAGCGAAGCCCCCCGCAGTCATAACACCAGCAGAGCCTTCGAGCAACGACCCCCGCCCAAGCCATATGTGATTGGAGTCAACTACGGAATTGCATTGCCCAATAACGTTATCCCATCTTCAGCTGGTTCTGACCCAGGAAGGCCAAACTTGGGGCCACCAGTTGTTAAAACGGAGAGACCGGCTGAGTCCCAGGATCACCAGATTTCTAAGAGGGAAGCTGGAGGCTTGGAGTGTGGGTTACTGACTAAAGCCTGTTTAGGAGCAGAGGGGGAGGAGGGCGAATACAGAAGAGCTCAAGTAAGAGGAGGTTACAACAGCCTTCTTGATTCCGGTGCCTCCCAGATATGTGAACAGAAGGCAGGTGAAGGTGGGCAACGACAGCGGGAGAGCAACACCATCAGAACCATGCAGATAGTGGAGGACGTACCTGCTATGCCATCACTTCCTCTACCAGTGGCCATGTTGCAGACCAACACTGGGAACAATGCAGACCCTGCTCGAGTCGGGGGTGGAGGAAATCTCACCACTCAGCACAGCAGAGCCGAGGCGGCGACGGGCGTCGGCGTGGCAGCCGACGGGCCTGAGCCCTCCGGCAATGAGGTCACGGCAGGCGCCACTGTAAACAGGAATGGATCAGGAGACGGCGACTATCAGCTGGTGCAGCACGAAGTCCTTTACTCGCTGAAGAACAGCTACGAGGTTTTAGAGTTTCTGGGTCGAGGGACATTTGGTCAGGTGGTGAAATGCTGGAAGAGGGCGACAAATGAAGTGGTGGCCATCAAAATCCTGAAGAACCACCCATCCTATGCACGCCAGGGACAGATTGAGGTGAGAACTTCATTGTCTGTGGCTTGGTAAACTGCCAGCAGTGGCCTGTTATATATAACATAGATATATATAATATTTTAAGTCATATTCTAATGAAATTTGGTCATTTTATCTTCAGGTGGAGATCTTGGCTCGGCTGAGTAGTGAAAATGCGGAGGAACACAATGTGGTCCGGGCTCTGGAGTGTTTTCAGCACCGCAGCCACACCTGCTTGGTGTTTGAAATGTTGGAGCAAAACCTCTACGACTTCCTGAAACAGAACAAGTTCAGCCCACTGCCACTGAAAATCATCAGACCTATTCTGCAGCAGGTAAAACTCACCTGTTAGCTGATGATTTACTTTCCCTCTATTTAAGTTCTTTATGTAAAAAAAAACAAACAAAAAAGCTCTTCAAGTACATATCAATCCATCTCTCCTGATAGGTATCTTTGGAAAGTCAAGTTGTACTTTTCTAACAACCTTTTTTTGGGTGTTTGCTAGCTGATTCCTTTTAGGGTAGTAGTCAGGTTTATAACACAGTCCCCTGCCGGGTTTTATAGGTTCACTTCAAGTTAAGTATATCCTGCCTTCTATAATTTATCGAGGTGAAATAAAGGGAACTTATAATTGTGCAGTTTAATAATAATGTGTATCTCCTTGTGCTTTTCCAGGTGGCTACAGCTCTCAGGAAGTTGAAGGATCTGGGATTGATCCATGCCGACTTGAAACCAGAAAACATCATGCTGGTGGATCCATCCAGGCAGCCATACAGAGTTAAAGTCATTGATTTTGGTTCTGCAAGCCACGTGTCCAAGGCTGTGTGCTCCACTTATCTCCAGTCCAGATACTACAGGTAAGACTTAGGACCATATAGGCGCATAAACAGCCTGGTATAGATCAAAGACTCTACTGACCAATCAGATCCATTAGCAGGTTTAATTGGTTTATCCAGAGCTCCTCATTCATGCATTGGTTAGTCTAAAATGCCTGATGTTTGACATTTTAAATATGCCTCAGTGTTATTGATGTAGAAAGAGCAGGTTGCCCTCTAGAGATGAATTGAGAAGGAGAACTTTACAAAAACCTGATGTACCGTAAAGGTAACACGTACGCTGTACCGATCTGAACTTTTCCCACAGAGCTTGGCGAAGTCTTTTCTCAGCCCAAGTCTGTTCTTATACAACATGTGCTGTATTGGCCTGCATGCTCTCACTTTACAGCATGCCTTTCTGTTTTCATTCTTTGCGTCTGATCTCTATTGAAGCAGGTAGCTCTACCTGCTTTATTCTGCTTCATTATGACTGAAGGGAACTAAGGGACTAAAGTGTCTAAAAGAAGATTTTTCATGTAAGGCTTATAGATAAAAGGAGCTACTGCTCATGGGTTAGGTTTTAAAACTTTAAAGTTGTAGGGAAATCATTCTGGCTTAAACATGTTTATAAATGTACTCTTTATTAGACGATATTGTCCCAAAAGTTAGAAAATGTATATATAAAAAACATTCTGTCTTAAAATTTGTGGTGGTTTTTTTCCTTTATCTTATGCAGGCCAGTTAGTTATACGTCAGCTTGTACACCTAAATTCGGCCAATCATATATCAACGGTCATCTGTCAATCAAATCTTTTCGGTCATAGCATCTTGATTCATATGTCGCAGCTAATATACGCAACGGTTGAAATAAGAATCCTTTCCTTTCCCATTGAGTTGCGTCCCAGTGTTCACGGGGATGGACGTCTGTGTCTTCAGCAGGCGTAGAGCTAACAGAACTGGCAGCGTTGCGAGGCAAGGGCTCAAACATGTACGGCTGGAAGCCTTCTACACCAAACCAAGCTTCTGCTGCCCTGGTGTCTTCTCCCACAACTTGTTTGTCCCCACTTTCCTCCTCTAAATAAAAAATGTATGACGGAGGAGACTCATCCACAACCTCCTCTTGCATGTTTCCTCTGTCCATAGCGTTCCTTGACAGTGTCGTTTCTAAGTCACCAATTTAGTGCTACTTGGTCCCAATGGAATTTCCTATTGGGAACCTACTAGCACTAAGTTGCTAGCTGGTTAGCAAGATGCTTCCGAGAAACTGGCCACAGCAAATTTGCTTGCGAACCTTCCGCCGCAACAATACGTTGATAATCGACCGATGTCCTTCACTTTCTTCACTCGTCTAAAGTCGTGCACCACTCGGGAGAATTCGGAAACGCGAATGGCCATTTGCCTGCCACTTTAATAAAAACATAATTAAACTTTAAGCTCATATTTTTAAGGCAAAATAAATTAAACCCCTGATTTCTTGCTAAATTTTCAGTCATTATATTTCTGTCCCATATATTTCTGCTGTATTTTTTCTTTATTAACCACACAGCAAAGCTGGAAATGTAATTCAATTGCATTCCTATTTGGACAGCTCTTCCTCTTAAGTCTTACAAAGTCTGCCAAAGTTGTGCAATTATTACACACACAGAGACTGTCGACAGCAAATCCACTGCACACACCCTCTGCTCCACTTTTCTTACCAATTGTTTTATTGATCTATAAGGAACAAAGCAGTTCCTCTGTTATTCTGGCTTTAATTTATGCTGCTTATGTTAATAAGGGGATGTGAAATTATGAGCTTCCTGCTCTGATGCAACTTCGGTTGAGCTAAAATGAGCGTTACAGCAGTGAAATATCGGCTGTAATCATGTAACACACTTCCTTATTTTTTATGGGTCGAATGGGTCCTTCCCTAGCACCCCCCTTTCTTTCTGAAGCTTGGTGTGGTGCACAGCTGTTATGTAACATGAAGGATTTGCTCCGCATTTGACCCAGTAAAGTGTGTATGAGTCTGAGCTCATGTTCCTGTGTGTCTGTGTATTTTGTCTTATGCTGTGTTGGCAACACTGAGATCACAGTTCAGTTAAAAAGAGGCTGGCATGAATCTAGGAGAGGTCAGTAAGGACACAAGAGGCGAGGGAAGAATGTGGTTTATGAAAACCCCACATTTAGATCCAGGAAAAAACATTCTGACATTCCTGCCTGTGTGTTTGTGTCTTTGGGTGTGTTCATATGTATGAGCTGATGCGGTGAATGCAAAGGATGGGTTCTACATCTCTTGTTACTTGTTCTGCTGTAATATTTATCACATTAGAAAATCGATGTGATTAAAATCTTTAGCTGATTACGGGGGGGGGGAAATCTAGTCATCTAAACTTCTAAAACCTTGGTAGCAGAAGAAGCTACATTAAGCTAATGTATTAATCGATCAATAAATACTTCCTTTGTTTGAAAAGGTAACGGTAAACTAAGTGGTTCCTTCTGGGAAAGAAACATTTAAGCAGACGAGCACTGAACCAGTTTTCATATCAAGAAGGAATGAAAAAGAGTACATCGGGTTAATCTGTATAAGCTGAGTCTATGGCTTTGTGTCTTGAAGAGAAACAGCACCAATCACTGAAGAACAAGCTCAGCTCTTTCATCTATAATCTAAGGTGTTGATGGTAGCAGCCCAGCTTTTGCTCCAGGATGGAGTCGCAGCCAAACAGCCAGACCAGATGAAGCTACTATGAATACAAAAAGCGGAGAGAACTAAGTTAGTGGTTGAACTAACAAAAGCATTAGGAATTGGAGACTAGAGATGGAATTAAGCAGGATAATGAAAAATGGTCTCTGTCCTCCAGCAGTATAGCCTATAGCAACATAACTATAGAGATAGCTCAGGATAGCCTGAGCCACTCTTTACTATAAGCTTTATCAAAAAGGAAAGATTTAAGCCTAGCCTTATAAATTCAAAGGACCACTAGTAAACCTGCAAATTGAGAGCAAAGTGTTCAGGTAGGAAGCTTGGTTATTTAGGGTTTTATATGTGAGAAGGTGGATTTTAAATTCTATTCTGGATTTAACAGGAAGTCAATGAACAGAAGCTAGGATAGAAAAGATAAGATCTATATTTTTAATTTGCATCAGAACCCTGGCTGCAGAATTTTGGCTCAGCTGAATCATAAAAATAGAAATGGATATTGCATCAGAATCCGTAAGGTTGATCAGGCTTTTTGGATTTGCATATTCTTGTGGCTCATTTTTAACAAAGTGCTTTTCTATAGAGGGAACCCTCCCTCCCCCATGGTATTAATAAACCAATCATGTAACATGAGTCTAGATTGTTTTAAAAAAAGTTTATTTTGTTTCTAAAGACTTTAGACTTGCAATACTAACAATGTTCAAGACCTGCAAGTAAAATGTTCAATTTCACTTTAGTCATAAACATCCTTTGAGTCTGATTAGTTCAAATATGATTGTTGAAATACGATCACACACATAATGTTTCACACATAGAAGCAGAGACTTTCAGACTATTTCTGTTTTCTGGTGAGGTCTAAATACGTCCACTTTAAGTTTTCTTGCACACCACATGCTTTAGTTTACTTTACTTTATACTTTATTTCGACCAGAGCTGAAAGTTAGCAAAGTTATGACCCAGTAGAAATGAATCTTTGCAGGTTAAGGTCTAATTCAGATGTCTGTGTTTAACAACATTTTCACAAGAGATTTAACGATGGGAAGCTTGTTCGTTTTATTTTTTATATTTTTATGAGGGTGATGGTATATGCAAAGCAGATAAACAGAGCCTTTTTTATCTGTTGCACTTTGTACTGCTGTTTTTGTAAAAAGGTTGACAGTATATAGAAAGGAGAGGCCCATGGAGCCTGCTGTGTTGTTTACCACTGGTTGGATATGTCAACATTTTTCACCTGCAAGGCAGTTTACTTTGAACATCAGGTCATCAGGAGATTTTTTTCATTTTTTCACTTTCTTTGTTTTTCTAAATCTAATCTGGGGTTTTCCCTGGTTTTTCCAGGGCTTTTTATTCAGGCAAAGTTTTTAAACACTCAAAAGTTTAAATGTCAGTCTGAAATGTAAACTGAAATCTTAAGTACAGGTTTGCAAGCTTCACTTGTTCTTTGAAGAATAAAGTACTTGTGTTTATGGTTATATCAGAAATGTTTTGAATGGGGGCACAGTTTTTCTCCTTTGGTGTCAAGGAAAAACGGCCTTATCTGTCATCAGTGGGGACGACGTGCTTTCCAATTATGGATCTGTTTTTGCTGGTTAATGAGTTCAACTCTTCAGTGGTTACCACAATTGTTAACCAATCTGTGGTTCTCCTCCATCTTAAACTAGAGCTTATTTGCCTGGACGCTTTATTATGGGGTCTGCAGTAACATTGTGAAAGATTACAGGGAAGTTTTTAGGGTTTAAAATTTAAAAAAAAGTGTTTTCAGGGTTGTTATAAGTGTAAGTATAAGTGTGGATGTTGGGCATAATGTATAGAAACACTGATATTTCCAGACTATATGCTCTTGTCTCATTGTCACCTCTGTCTGTCTTCTGTTTGCCATCCATTTACCCATTCTTTTATCTGATTATCCATCCTTCCAGTCGTCATTGATTTATTTGACCAACCACCTGCTGATCGTTTTATGCCTGTTTTTCCTGCTCCAGTAGGTTCTTTCTGGAATTTATGTTGGAAAAATTACGAATTTACACAAGAAATTGAGCTCTGTCTTTCAGATATGAGTGTAAAAGTCGTATACACTGAGTGCGAGGTGCACTTGATGTGAATGGGGAAAAAACTCCTTTCTAAAATCAATAATGGTCACAGTTCCCTTTAAACGATTTGTTAAAAGGTGGTATGCGCCTGCATTTTGTCCCACTACTACTACTTCATCCTTTTAGGGAATTTTATCATTGAAGCAAAGTAAAATCATATTTCTGTATTTAAGTTGTTGCAATAGTTAATGGGTCATTAATGCGTCTCCCTCCTCGCATACGGAAAGATTAACTAAATTAACGCTTTTTTGCTTTCTTTGCACGTTGAAGATTAAAATCAGTTGGATTTGTTTTTAGAATTAATTAATTTATTTTTTGTCAGCCACTGAAGGTAGAGCTGCAGTAAAGCGATGGGCTCCTGATCCGTTTGTTGTCGTTACTCTTCAGGTATAACATTGCTCAGCTTTTCAGTGCTTGTCATGCCAGACTGTGTCGCTGCCATGGCAGCGGGGCCTGATGAGGCGACTCGTCTGTCCTGCGGGGGACGATGACGTCAAACTACCCACAATGAAAACAGAGCAGAGGCCTTCATTAATAATTAATGTTCTGAGATCAGGTGGAGAAGACGGCGGCTATCGTCTCTTGTAGCTGATAAATTCAAGCATGTTCTGCTTAGGCTTATCATGAGGTATTTTCTTGGTAACGGGGGTGGCGCTTTACTTTCGGTACCTTTTCTCATCACATTAACACACAAACATTTCCTCGGCTGTGTTGTTTAGGCAGCCATATGTGCACCACATGTTTCCTTCTAAAATAGTTACATATTGACTCAGCATGGTGGGTTTACTGCAGTTTCACTGAAAGACCAATGGGTTTTTTGTTGTTGTTCATCTTGAAAGTGAAAGTAGGGAAATATAAGAGACGCCAGGTTTGTTGATTTATGTTGTGGAATCCTGTTTTGTTGTTATTGACTGTGGAAGAAACATGATGTGACTCTGGAGCCCTTACTGGCTGGGATAAGAAAGTGTTTATAGTACGCAATAACTAAAACATAAGCACTCCCTGGAAGTGCTTGTTTATGCAACACGTTGGCAGGCTCTATGGTTTTAGTATGTTTTTTTTCTCCTTTCAGCCTTAGAAATATTAAAATGTTTTTAGTTTGTCCTCTAGTTAAATGAACCTCTGTTTTTGTATCGTTTTGTGTGTGTTTCTGTTTTTTGTCGCGAATTAACTTAAATCCATTATTTTTTTAAATCAGAAAAATTAATATCTGAGCCCGAAGCTTTTTGGTGTGAAGGTTTAATTTCACTTTCAAACTTTCATTACACATCTCTCTTTCGGACACGTTTCAGTTGCTGTATAACTGCACATAGTTCATAAAGGCAATCATTTCAGTATGATCCACATTTAATGTTTTACAAGTCTAACCAAAAAAAATTATCTTTTTATTTTGCTATAACTGAAAAACCCATCACCTTCAACGGTCACAATAGTAGGAACATGTATTTAACAGCTGATTAGCTTCTGTTTCTTTCTTCTTTCAATGCAGTTTAATTTGGCTAGTAAGCAGAGGTTTAGTAGTTTCTGAAAATGGGAAGCTTTGTAGTTGTACAGATTCAGAATTTTCTATTCCCTTACCAGGATTACCAAAATAATCACTAATTGGTTAAAGTTAATTATTCAAAGATACTTATTTACATTTAAATCAAATAAATAAACCCTCTTTTGTGGCTTAAAATGAAGCTGAAGTGCTGCTGGAAGGTTAGAATTAACATGGGATCTGCACCTGGCCTTTCTGATCCTCTCAAGCACACCTTCTGGCCAAAGGTAGTTTGGGGCTAAGAGAGGCTCCTTTAAGGTAGACCTGTAATCAGTTCTACTAAAGATAAATGAATGATTTTTTTCAAGGTCCTTCTGAGACATTATTCCTTTAATCTTGGAGATGTTCTTTAGGTGATAGAAGGGTGACTTTGTTCTTGTTTTTGTTCAGATTTCGCTGCAGAACATTTTGTTTGTCTATTCATTGATTTCTTTTCTGCATTTACCCAAAGCTGCGCATAGTCACCTGGTGACATGGTGTTGTTTTGGCCTCTGATTAAAAGTTCCCTACTTACACTAAACCTCCTTTCCCACAAAAATTATGGGGTTAACTCTGGTTTTTCAAACACGGGTCAACTCGCTAAAAATCTGCTTTTGGCTCCCTTCCTATTGGTAAACGGAGGTCTGATTCCCCACTGGGAAGCTGTGAGGCCTCTGTCCCCCCCAC
>NW_015151488.1:206583-232526 GCF_000732505.1 Cyprinodon variegatus | reverse complement strand
AGAAATGATGTAGTCACAGTTAAGGATTAAACTACATTTTAAATAAGTAGAAACAGTATTACTATTACAAAATAAGTTAATGCAGGAAAAATATTTCTCCAATTTACATTTCGTTTTCCAATATAAAACTTGTGTACAATTCTCAGTGTAGGGATTCGGTTCATATGTTAAGACGAGATAAAGAGCTTCTTACAGTATCGAGTGTTTCCTGTATTCTCACCTGATCTCTGCATGGCTTAGGTTACTCAGAGTGGACAGAGCAGCCAGAAATGTAACCCCAGTGGGAGTAGAAATGCTTCACGAGAATATAAACTCGGGTAAAAATAAGAAATACAGTACAATAAAAGTAATTCAAAATCACATTTGTTTTTTGTTTTTTTATATGCAATTGGCTACAGTCCAAAAAACCCTCCATGGTTTACCTTGGCTGTAATGTGAGTTATGGCTTAGCTTAGACAAGGAAAGTAAAGGTTAAGTTCTGCTGATTCAAACAAACAGTAATACTTTTAAAATTAAAGATGCGTCTTAAATGTGGGTATTACTGTCTAGCTACACATTACTGGGTTCTGCTTCTTGCTGACTGGTTTTCTCTAGAAACCAGACTTTTCTTAGGTCTGGAAAACTATGACTCAAATCTTTATTCTCTTATGCCACATAAAAGAAGCTGTCGTATACTTTGGATCTCTTCCTGGCCTAATATTTTTTTTTTACTTAATCCAATGTGCTCCTATCATCCTCTTTTATTCCTAAAATTGTTTATTTTCTCAAGTTCTGGTGCTTAAAGTGCAGAACAAAAAGGCCTGTTTAATAGTGGCATATGGCAGTAATTAATAGGTTTAGACTAGAAACCATGAGTGGTTTAATTTTTTGTTTAATTAACAAAAATATCTCACAAAATATGGTCTGTTTTGTTTTTTGTTTTTCTGCTAACTGCTGTTGATTAAATTTTTTTTACATATGTTTACCAAAAATAAAGAGGGAGAAAGTTGACTGAAACCATTACATTCTTGTCTCGTTCAGCCCTAAAAAAGAACGACATTAAACAAGAGAAAAAGGGGAATATTTTCACCTGCTGCCATGTTTTGAACCTTCCATTGCTTATTTGCCGAACCCTGCATTGATGCATGCGCAGATCAGTCAGGCATGAGAGCATGCAAACAGTCAATAAAACACTTTTCCTCCGATAAACAAGGCCACTAATCAGAGTAAGAATAACACATGGACTTTAAAGTTCATCATCAATTCAAATTTGAGCCTAAACCAGTCAACATGGAATCTGACTGGGTTTAAACGTTTCTGTAGTATTTTTTTATGCGACATACTGACAAAGGAAACGCGTGCTCCAATGAAATATTCTACCTTTGGCTGCAATTAACGATCATTTTAACAGTTGTTTGTTTGGTCCTTCGAGGGAAAAAAACCAAGTCCGACATTTTGAACAGCTCATTTATTGGTGAAACTACAAATCAATCTAACGGCTGGCACTGTACGTCCAAAAACCACGTCGGACTCGGCGCAGAGAGATGGCGCTGGTCGGACCCGTCAATCTGGAAGAACTAATGCATGCGCAGTGCATGAGGTTAAGGTAAATTAAGGTAAATCGGCTTGTAGACGCTCGTAGCTCTGCTTCAACAGCAGGATTTGCTCACAAACACCTTACGATGGCCGACTGGATTTCATACGTGTTTTATTTTCTTCCGACATTACAACTCCTGATCTGGAGATGGCCGTAAGAGGCTAATCGGCCCTTGCAGGGCGCATGATGAGACTGAAACTCTGCCCCAACCAAAAAATAATAATTCTCGCACGACTGAATCGGCCCGAAAAGGGCAAAAATTCATACAATGTTTGCCCGGCTTTACACAGGAAAGTTTCTAAGTGAGTCGTATCCAGACGTCATTTGCCACCATGACAAATGACAGCAGCGCTCTGGTAACCACATCGCACTAATGTTTACTACGCACGATCTGCTGATCTAATCTTTCATTTGTCCCTCGTAAAGTCAGCCTTTATAGAACGGGAAAATAAAAGCATGTTGCAAAGAAATCAAGCAATAGTAATAAAGAAAAGCATCTTGAGATATTTATAATGTTGCTGGACATTCCTAACGCTTCAGTGTTTCTCATTTTTCCTTTGAGTTTGCATCCAGTAGTTGTGGATGCTTGTTTCTGCTTGTGTTTGTCTTCACTCCATTTACTCGTTTAATTCCTCAGCAAATAAAGCTCCTCCCCCAACATGCCTCCACCACCTCATAAACACATTTCTGCAAACCTTGTGTAGAACATTTTTCTGCACAAACTCTTTCCTCCTTCATAGCTGAGATGTCAGAGGAGACGTTTGGAACGGCCGGTTTTGGGTGCGTCCTTAATCGATCCAGTTTAAACTTGCTGGCACATGCATCAAAACTAAAAAGTAGAATTTTTCAGTTTAATCAGGTTAAATTCTGCTGCAGAGGAAATTCATGATGTTAAAGGAGAAATGCACGACGTGTTCAATCATCACACATTTTAAACATCCATCTGCTTTCCTCTCATATCTGAAAGTTTTATCCTAATTTGTTTTGCTATTTTTCCTCCTCTGCTTTCTGCTTAAAGTCCTCTTTTCCATTAGATCATAGCTGAGGTTTTATCCCATTAACAGCGATGCAGAAGCACGATGCCGTCTCTTTGCTGCACTTGCAGGCTCGGTCTTGTGCAGCTTCACAAACGCGGCTTCAGTAATGCTGTTAAACCTGTTTGTTGTGCAGTAATCATGAATCACTTTTGTTTGCAGGTGTGAAAGAACAGGCTTGGATATCCTTTACTAAGCTCTCTCATGTTTAGCATCAGTAACTTTAATGTGCTGTCTAATGGTTTGACTGCCTCTGCAGCTAACTGCACCATAGTGTGTGCACTGTTCTTGTTCTGCTGTGTAGAGTGACTCGTTGGTTCTGGAACCTGGTCTGCCCGTCAAACATTGAGTGTTTAGTGTAAGTTATGTAATATCTCTGGAAAGTTGAGGCCATTGTAGTAGCAGCTTGTCTGAATGAACTACAGAAAGCAGGACACAAGAACAACATATCTTTAAAACCACTGAGGTTTTTAAATGCTTTTGTTTTCTTGCCGCTTGATTTTTGCAGTTTGTACTTTTAACACCACTTCCTCCTTTTTAATCAGAAATGGAGATCAGTGCATTTTGTTTTTAGAAAAAAGCACTTGCCTGTTCTGTCCTCAGTTGATGCATGTGGTGCTTTGGGGGAATTTGTGCAGCAGGGGGTTTTGAAGTTATAGCATTCTTCAGTTTGCTCTGTTTACTTTTTATTTTACCAGGTACTTTCATACACTGAAAAAACTGATCCAAAAATCTCTTTAAAATTGTAACTGCCCTTAATTTGAGCAGGTTATGATGATCTGCCTAAACAATGATAATCAAATAAGTATTTGATAATTATTATTATTATTTTGATATAATAATATGGAGTTTATTTAAACATAAATAATCTTAATCTTTTGCCAAAGTGTCTTACTTGCTTAAATTAAGGAAAAATGAATTCATTTTAAAACAAATGGGGTAATTCCACAACCACCAAAAACAAACAACCTTAGCCCCGTAAGACTCCAGTGAATATCCAAGGACTTTGTCCTAATGTCTTAAGCCCCTCCCCCCTGTGCTTTTCTAGGTGTTTCTTAACTGATCTTGTTCCTCTTGCAACTGCAAGAAATGAGGAAAGTTCAATTTCCTGCAGGCCACAGAGGGTTGTGTAAAATAATACGGCCTGAGGTCTGCAGCTGTCTCTGCACGCATATCTAGAGTCATCCAGAGAGCGATGACTGACGCGCTGCATTTAACCCTGTGTTACTGTTGCAGGACTGCTTGGCGTCCAGTTCGGTTGTTGCTGAGAAACGAGTGTTTCCCCCTGTGGTCACCACAGCAGAGGTTGCTATTTGTGGCATTGTTGCTCGGCTGCTGAGTCCCAGCCTAAAAGTCTATTGTTTACATGACACCCACACTGCTGGACTAGTAGTCTGACGGATTTGGGTTAGATCTGATGTAAACGGTGATTGTGTCTTCTTGGAAGTGATGTGGCGTGGGTTTTAGTGTTGAGTGCTGCTGTTTTAACAGTAAATTGTTTAAAGTGGAAATCAGTAGGAACTTTTAATGATGCGACCCATATAAATGTCCAAAGATGTCTCTCTGTATGAAAAGGTACATATCCACTTGGCTTAAAGCATAAAACAGGTTGGATTTTTCTGATATTCAATATTTAATTAAGTTTTATATTTTCACACTTAAGAAGAAAGCACAAAAAACAACCTAAAATAGAGCGACGGACAGGAATGCATATATAAATTGGCAAACCATTTCAGTCCACAAAGTAATTCACACATTTATAACATTGTAGACGTATAAGAGTGAAGACTGCCCCAGTGTTTTGCCACAACCTAATTTCTGCTGTGCATCTTCTCACATGCCACTTTCTTAATCTTTGTCTCCACGTTTTAAGGTTTTCAGTCCGAGGTCTTTTCTGTGGCGTTAAAATTAAACAACCTTGGGTCACAAATCTAGTATCAAATAATATGAAATCTGTTTAATCAAACTGTGGCCCCTAACTTCTGTCCCCCAACAGGCACAGTCTTAGGCTACGTTCACACTGCAGCCTGAGGTGATCCAAATCCGATTTTTTTTTTTTTGCCCACATGCGACCTGGATCTGATCTTTTCATGGCTGTCTGAACAACACAGTTCCAATTTATTGCAATGCAACCCAGGCCACTTGGCTAGGTTGCCCTGAATCCGATACGAATCTGATCTTTTCACATGCGACCTGTGTCTGAACGGCCTGGTCGCATTCATCCAACCTGAACGCCATGAGAAGCCGACATAGGTCACTGTTCTGCGTCTTGCTACACAGAACCGCAAGAAAAACAAACACCGTGGCGGACGATGATGCGGAGAGCAGTAAATATGTTTAACCATCTTGAAAGGATTGAGTTTTTTAAAGTTGGGAAAGATCGCTAGATGCGCCCCAGCTCTACCATCCATGTTTACTTCCGTAAACACTGTGCACGCTGGCTTGTGACGTCTTTGCCTACTCTACTGCGCATGTGGGACACTTAAGCTGTATGACTGCTGTTCACACATGAGATCACCAACAAGTCGCATATATTTGGAAATGTATACGGCAACGCCAAAAAATCGGATTTCACAAAAAAAAAAAATTCGGAATTGAGCATCAAGGCCTGCAGTGTGAACATAGCCTAAGTCATTCAGGTGACTTAGCTTGATCAACCTCCCAGAAAAATACCCCCCGCCCACCAGTCCATTTAGGAGAGTAGTTACCCTTAGCTTCTTGATCTTTACCTGCATTAATTTGGTGAAGGCTAGAGAAAGACAGATGGTATCTCTTACGAATTTTTGGTGAATAAATTTCCTTTTCTCCTCCCTGATTTATAGCCCTTAGCCAGATAGACCAGGGTTCCTTTGTTAAGCTGATTTGCCACATCTTTATGGTTTAAATAAAAGAATCATAAAAAAAAAATGAAACTAAAGGTGCTTAGATTTAGTTTTTAAACCTGAAAATAAATTAAATGTGAACATTTTCCGTATCTGGGTAAATATTGGAAAAGGAAATGAGGGGGGAACCGATTTTTGATCTGGTCTCTGTCACCATCTGTACAAAAGTTTTTCATCCTTCCTTTACTTCTTGCTAACTCTTCTTTCCTTTTGAATTCATCCCTTCTTTTTTGACTTTTTTTATTGTTCTCCTTATCTTCCTTCCATTCTTATTTGCCTTCTGTCATATTTTATTGCTTCCTTCTGCTCTTGCTTCCTTTCCCATCGGCCTTGCTTCCTCGGCTTCCTTCCTTTCTTGTTAGTTTTCTTTCCTCCTTGTTGCTTCTTATGGCTTCCTCTCAGATTTAAGCTGAAGGGCCTGTCGTAATTTACAAAACAAATTCATGTTAAGCTGAAACCATAATGGTCAAAAAAAGGTTTAGGAACTCTGAACCAGGGAGTCTGGAAAAATGAGAAGTTGAGAGATGAGACTCTTTTTCCACATCTTGCTTTTATTGGCTTTACTTTGCATTCTGTTGTCAAACATTTTGTGCTGTAATGATGATGGAAAATCCCAAACTTTTAACAATTTAAGAGAGAAACTAAGGAATCTGTGGCCAATTTTTTGCTTCTCTCCTCCTGCAGGGCTCCAGAGATCATTTTGGGTCTGCCGTTTTGTGAGGCCATTGACATGTGGTCGCTTGGCTGCGTGATCGCCGAACTCTTCTTGGGCTGGCCCCTTTACCCTGGAGCACTGGAATATGACCAGGTAACAAGCTTTTTACACATAATGAAGGGAAGAAAGACTCCTACTGTCTTTATCGTTTGCTCAAGGTCTTTTTCTGTATGACTGGAGTTTAGCAAACTAAACAGAAAACCCATCTGCAGCTCAAACAGGCAAGAAAAATAGTACTTGCAATGTGTGATTATCTTCCCATGGAGGGGTAATGTGTGGTCTGAACTGCACAACTGGGACTGGAATCCCCAGGCAAGGAAGAGGGAGCATGGGAACCGGCCCCGGCTCCATTCACAGAGGAGAACTGCGTCGTCCTGTGTTTAGCCATGCACAGCTCAGGGGATTAGAGAGGGTTAATTAAAAAGTGTTATAAACAAACTTGGACACTCATAAATCTAGAAAATAAACAGTTTTGCAGTAAACAGAGGTGGGTAGAGTATCCAATATTTGCACTCAAGTAAGATAAGTCCACTCAAGATTAAGGCCACTAAAAGTTTAATGTTGTAAACAAGCAATGGTTTTAAAAGCATGTAGTAAAAAGGCTTCAAAAGTACAGAATAATGTTGGATCATAATGTCTAATTTATTATTTGAAAAGAATACAAACACACTTAATTTGCGAAATGTATTTTATTTTTCAAAGACTGAAAAATTACATGATCACTGGAAAAAATAAAAATCTCAAGTCATTTTTTTCTTAATAAAATAAATGCATTTGTTCTTAAAAGGTAAAAGAGATATTTTGCCAATGGTACAAGAATTGCATTGTCTTATTTCAAGGGCATTTTATATAAATATCTTATTTTAAGAGTAGAAATAGTAATTCCAATGACAAATTGTCCCATTTACCTACTGAAATTAAATACTAGCCTGGTAAACCAGACTAAATGTGAGATTAAATGTGTAATTTAGTCTGGCCCCGATGTCTGATGCATGGGACGTTTGTTGATTGTTGCTGCGCTTTTTTTTTTTTTTTGTCTGTTGTTTTTGGCTATTGGTCTGCGCTCTGAGCACTGTTCACTGTTTGGTGGTTTGTTCGTTGTTGTTTTTTGTGCTTTGTCGTGTGTCTTTTTGGTTTGTCGTTCCGCCCTCCGCCCGCTTTGCTTTTTGCATCTTCAAAATTCATCCCTGCTTTGTGCTTTGTGCTTGGGTTGTCGGTTCTTGGGGTCTTGTTTAAGGTTGGCCCCTTTGCGGGCCAAATTGTTTTTGGCGGTTGTTGGTTGGGGTTGTTTTCTTGGCTTGGTTAATTTTCTTTGTTTTATTATTTTTTTTAACTTATTTTTAGATTGTTTTTGCAGTGATGGTCAGAAGCCTGACGCATCTAGGATTAGCAATACTTTGAAGTACAGTCTATGAAAATAAATTTTAAAAATAAATTTTTTTTTTTTTTATATTTCTCCTTTACATGTATCGAGTTGGTACCCACATCTGGCAGTAACCCTACCATTGTGTGACAGATTGATATTAGTTTTGTTTTCTTAAGTTGGACTGGTCCTCAAACATGGTGGGCTTGAAAAGGTTTTACATTAACGGGCCGTGTCAGGACGCACACGAGCACATTGAGACCCCCCCTCCCTTAAAAAGCACGCCGTTGTAAGCCAAGGCCCGCTGCAGTTCCACTCTACACAGCAAAATGTATTTATAAACGGAGGGTAGACGGGCGCATATCCGTGCACACACACCGAGTTTGGTTCCCGTTCAGTGCCTCATCAGCAGGTTCTCAGTCCAGTGCTCTCTGGCTGCTCGGTGTGTTTGTTCTAGGCTGCAGACACGTGCATGCCCACTCACACTCACAGACAGATAGGGAAACCTCATTGCATCTATTCATAGCAGCAACGCACCGGTATCATGTTATTGTTGGGGGGGTTTATAAACTGATGAAATCCACAAAGGTTAATGAAGGCTGGAAGCTGCAGAAGCTTTCGTTTTCATGTTTGGGTTCAAGTACTGCTTTTAGAAAAGTTTTTTTAACAGCTATTCTAACGTTATGCCTGTTCTCAAACTGATGTGTTTTAATCTTCTGAACAGAATATTCAGCCTCATTTCCATCTTATCCATAACTTTCAGTCTTTGCCATGAGGGGACATGTTACAAAAGAACAAAGAGGCCATATTTGTCCAAAGGGTTTCATACCATATTAGTTAGGTGGTTAAAACATTATTGAGGATTTGGTATAAAATGAGCAAAAAAGGCAGAAAATATGACAATTTTTTGGGTAGGTATTGAATTTATTGCCTAGTGGATCTCTCAATAGATATTTTTTATTTTATTTATTACTTTTTTTTTTTTACATTTGTTGATAATTATAAATACAAAAAAGAAAAACACTAGAAAACCAAGCCTAGTAATTCACTTACTTTGACTCAGCTTTAGGTTATGAATCAATAATATTTAAGACTTCACCTATTGGTTATTTTAGAAATTCATGAATCTGTCATTTGTTTTTTTCATTTAATATAAAAAGATGCATTAAGTACTTAAAAATGAAAAGGAAAAAAGCTGTATGTTTGAAAAACTGTAAATCATATCTCAGTATCATGTTTACATTTGATCACTTCTGCACTTCAAGAAATAGAAAAATCTTGAGAGCTGTACTGATTGAAATTTGTTTTTTTTATATACACTATGTGTACAAAATAACAAAGTTTGTCGTAATTTAAGTAAGTTAATCTTTCTAAATAAACATTTGGAATACAGAAAAAACTTTATTGCACTTTTTTAAAGGAATTGCAGTGACAAAACGTAAAAAAAAAAATATGTAAGATACATTATCAATGGTTACAAATCGATTATGATTAAACAAGTACTGAATTAGTTAGATTAATCACAATTAATCCAATTAATTGTTTCCGCCATACGAATAACATAACTTAACAGTCAAATATGAGAGCATTTGACTAATAACTGCAGAAGGGATAGAAATGAGGAATTTCCCCATGTTCAGTCTATAAACGCATCAAGTCGTTTGATGCACTTTATTTTGAATTGACTGTAAATGCTGTTATCCGTTCTGATGTATAAATAGAGCAACCGTTTTGAACTGACTAACTTATGATGGTTATAAAATTACATCTTTTAAAAAAAACAGCAATAGATTTTATTCAGTTTTTTGGTTCATTCCAGTCATCAAACCTCAAAGGAAAATGGATCCATATTAGAGAGGAAAAGCTGCTGTTTTTCCTTCTTTCACTGAATTAAATATCAGAAAACATGCAGCCATCTAATGTGATGCTGAATTATTTCATTTATTTGTAAAAAAAAAAAAAAAAAAAGTAAAACAATCTATGATATTTAGGGTTATTTCTACCAAAGCTTCAATGATCTCAAACGTCCATCAGAGTTGACCAGGTTTGCTCTTTCAGATATGACCGTTTCCAGGGCTGCAATAATAGAAACAATAAGTGGAAGTAATCGGATTCACTGAATGAAATTCAGGTTATTAACTGAAGGGGTTCCGACATTTTCTACTCCCTTTCTCAGCATCTCCTGGTTTTCTTCCGTTTCCTTAGATCCGGTACATCTCCCAGACGCAGGGCCTGCCTGCAATGCAGCTGCTCAACAAGGGGACGAAGACCACACGTTTCTTCACCAAAGAGTCAGACTCTCCCTACGCCTCCTGGAGACTAAAAGTATGCAGCTCACATCATGCAAATACACACCATCACAACATTATGGGGATGTCATATTTTACACTTTATCTGGTTCTCGGTGGGTAAAGTGAGCTCTGGTTAATGAGTCATGGGGGAGAGTAAGAACTGAGGGGAAATAGCTGAGAATATTTTATGGAGATTCTTGGGTCTACCGGTAGGAAACAGCTGCTTGTCAAAACAGGACAGAGCCAGAACAGCCTGCGGAAAGCTCAGGGAAGCACAAAGCTGTGTTGAGACAATGTTCTGAGGTTCCTGTGTACAAAGTTTAGACGAAATTAAGCTTATCTTTTTCTCACCATAGAGAAAAAAACAAGTTTAAACCCTGTCATAAAGGAGATCGACATTCTGACAGCCTACCACTCTCTGATATTCTGACGGTTTTGACCTTCCCCTGCTTATCAGTCAAACTTATCCTAAAGCAGAATGTCTTTTAACACGTGAAGCTTTCCATGTGCTCGTAATCTTTACTCTACCATCCTAGGGTGTAAGAAAAAGTTTACAGGCGTAAGACAAACCAGCCAGCTTATCTTAGTAAAAGTCGTCACATGTGTGACCTCTGAGATCGTTGACCTTTATTTCCTGTTTGTTTTTGTTTTTTTCTACAGACGACAGAGGAGCACGAGAAAGAGACGGGACTTAAATCCAAAGAGGCCAGAAAGTACATATTCAGCTGTCTGGATGACATAGCACACGTAGGTCCAACAAGAATGGACCTGAAATGATCCAAACAAAAAACATCCATATATAAATCGAATATGTTGCCAGATGTTTCTTTGTGCTTTGACCGTAAAGTTTCCTGTCTTCATGCCTCAGGTGAACCTGGTGTTGAGTCCTGATACTAGCGACATGCAGGCAGAGAAGGCAGACCGGCGCGAGTTTGTCTCTCTCCTGAAGACCATGCTGCTGATCGATGCCGAGGACAGGACCGTCCCCTCCAGTGTCCTTAATCACCCCTTCCTCACCATGACTCATCTGTTGGACTACCCTCACAGCAACCAGTACGGCTGTTTATCTGCTACCACAGCCTATCATTTGTTTTCTTTCTTACCCCTAAACTTTTTCCTCTTTTCTTATCTAATAACAAACAAACCTAAATGTTGACATTGGGATTTTTTCTATGATTAAGCAGCTTTTGAGGGAAAAGGGACGTCATGAATTCAAAAGGAACATAAAGGAAGATAGATATTTAGAGGAGGATAAAGTTAACGATATGTTACGGTCTGAATGGAACTCACCCCTTGCTCACACTGGCTCCGGTGCAGTTACCGAGCCGACGGAGACCGCAACTCCCGCACACCCCCTCTCACACCGCCCTTTTGACTACGGTGCGGTGCGGCTCTGCGGCTCCGGCAACAGGTCCGGAGATTTAACAGAAGTTCACTTGAGTTCACGTAACTTCACGCGATAACACGGCCCAAACAAGGATATTTGTGAGAGCTTGTTGCGGAGGGCTCCGGCACGCCGCAAGGATAGCTTTCTTGCGGAATTTTCTGCAGCGCCGGAGTGTCTCGGTAACCGCAGCCGGACAGCTCAGCAGCCGGTGAGAGAGGTTTACGTCTTTTTAATGACTTGGAATCACTGCGGCGCCGCACCCATCGCACCACAACGGTAAGACCGGAGTCGGTGTGAGCCTGGGGTCAGAGCTCTGTTCAATATATTATTTACGGAAAAGTCCGGTCACCCAGGGATAATTAATGGATCATTATTTATACCTAAAACTAATATATTCGCAGTGGTTTAATAAATTAAGCATTAATCAGTAAAAAAATAAAATATTAATTTTCGTCATGGTGCGCAATTCTCCCCACTGTACAACCAAAATCAATGGGAACTAATAGGCACATCTGCAAACAACAATTATTTAAGATTTCCAGAGGAATTCACCACTGAAATTCACTAGAGCCATGGTTAAACTGACAATGCCCACGTGCATCGCAGCTGGATATTGTAAGGAGGATTTGCCATCGAACTTCTGGCCAGAGAAAAAACCCGTAATATGTAGCCAACATTTGGAAGAAGAATGTTTTCAAGATGACTTGGATAATAGCGCGTTGTGACAAACACCAGATACAGCACTGGGACTTATTCAACAGCCGATACCGCACCGTGACGTTACAAACCAGTAGGTGGCAGTAGTGTTCTTTAACAAACATGGATGCCTCCAGTAAAGCACGTTCAAATGAAAATTGCTCTTAATTTAAAGCACCTTTTTATTGAACAGTATGTAATCATTTCATATTTAAAGTACTATCAGAAGTTTATATTCTGAATATGAGCGGACTTCTTCTTTTTAAAAACGAGTGTAACTGTATGTAAACTGCATGTGAAAACCTGGAGGAGACAGAGCATCACACCGCACTTCTCAGATCTTTATTTTTAAAGACATATAAAAAACAGCTTTGTTTTTATTTCATATCTTTTATAAACTATATAGAATTAGAATAATTAAAGGAGTAGGACACGTTTCAGTCATGTAAGAGAGGATCCACCTCGAAGGCGAGCAGCATTCAAGACGGCGTTAGTGAATGTGCAATGAGCAGAAAGTGATCACATCGATTTATACACGTCGCTGCACATGGCAGAACATTCCTGAGGAACACATGTGGGAGGCAGAAAGTAAAGAACCTTGGGAGACCTTTTCTCACAGGAACCAGGCAGGAAAAACGACTATTTATCTTTAACCAAAGAGATAACAGTTCACACTCCTAATCTGTACCAGTGGCGTTGCATTTTGAATGAAGAGGAAGCTTCCAGGTTCATCTGGGCTACATCAAAGTCTGTTTTGACAAAATGAAAGATTTTGTTTATGGATGGGATTTTCTTATAACGCCACCCTTCTCTCTCAGTGTTCAATCATCGTTCCGCATCATGGACATGTGTCACACCCGGCCCAGCAGCGCCGTCTTTGATGCATTGAACCAGAACACCATTCATCTGCCCAGAGCCCCCTTAGCTCCAGCTGGGTCCTCTGGCCTTCCAATGAGCTACGGCAACATGCAGGTCCATACCCAGGTAGGAAGTGGCGGTTGTTTCAGACACATCATCTTCTGCATATAGTGTTGCTGTAGATTAAAGGCTTCATGGTTGGTTGTCATTAATTCTGCTTTTCTTTCTCTTAAACGTTTCCAATCCAGTCGATATCCCAGTCTGCCACATCCTTGTTGCATCCTGGGATAGCGCTAACAGGAAGCGGGCAGTTCGGGTGCAATGACTCCTTCCCGCCTGCCCTCCTCCTCTGTCCTCCCACAATGCAAGGTATGAAGATCCAGCTACATCCCTCCTATAATGATGGTTTATTGTTTTAAAATGTGATTCCACAGAAAAAGTTTAGAAATGTTGAATGTCTATATTCTTTCTGAAGGTAACCTTAATCAGCCGGCAACCTATCCTGTCCCCATGGTAACTCAGGCCCCTCCCATACAACCTCTACCTGTGAGGCCTGGAGTAATAGCTCAGGTAAGATGCAGACTCATTCAGACGGTGTTGAGAGCGTGTTTCCATTTTAATGTTCATGCATTCGATTCAAGAGACGGACCCTGATTGTCTTTATAGTTAATTTCTGATCACTGATCTGAAATCATCAGTTATATCACTGATAGTAGAGATGAACTGAATAGATAACCCATTTTAAAGTTTTTTTAGAATGAATTAGTTTATTGATTTTTCTGGACTGTGACGATAAACATTGCTTTAATGGGACCAGAATTAACCAATAAGCCATGTCTCATCTGATTTCTTTGGAAACATGAACATTTTAAATCAAAGTAGAGCCCAGTAAGAAAAGTGTAGAAACCGTAACTTTAACGGCACTCTGTTGCTTTTAAAAGAAAGGCTAACTTAATCTGAGATTGGATGTATTAAATGGTTGTTCAGGTCAATATGCAGGACTTGGTGCGTATCGATTCTCCATGTGGACCTCTATTCTCAGAACTCGCTAAAGCCAGGCTTACACTGTGCGATTTTTTTTTTTTTGCCCTTTTCAGGCCGACTTTCTAGCTGTACGAGAATTTTTCGATCGGGCCGACTTTCAGCCTGATGGTGCGTCGTGTACACGGGGTAACGAGGGGCGATCAGCCTCTCACGACCACCTCTGGATCAGGAGTTGTGAGGCTGGGAGAAAATCAAACATGTTTGATATAGTCGGACGCACAGTGGACAAACAATGAATCTTCTTCTTCTTCCTCTCAGATGTAAACACAGAAGCATGGCGGGGGTGTGAGTGAAAAGGAGTTCTTTCTGTTAAATTGACAGACCGCAGTAGCGACGTTTGCTCAGCCATGTCTTTGTCCAAATACCTTGTTGCCTTTTCTATTTAGGGCTTTCAGCACAAAATTGCACAAATTGCCAAGGCAGCGCGTTTCACTCTAGTGGCTTCCGGAGAGACAAGTCCGAGTAGCACCATCTCACTGTGGAACTGAGTCCGACGTAGTTTTTAGATGTACAGTGTGAGCAGGTAGATCGCATCAGAGTGTCGGGTTGCACTGTGTGGGAACATACACCGTGTAAACAGCTGTTAACTTTCAAACACTGCAGATTCGTCAAACAGTGACTTGTATCTGCGTGCAACGATCGAAAAAAATGCCTGGCTGTATCTCAGATCTTCTTAAACACCAGAGCTAACTTAGCTCAAAGTTGTTAGCCACCAAAACAGATCTGACTGTTAGCTGATGAGACATACTCTGGTTGTCTGATATGGGATTTAATCTAGAGGGTGAATGTTTCCTAGTCTTTATCAGGGACTCTGTGGTCTGCTGTTTGAACCAGAACCATGGAGGGAGATGGTTTGATTGTCGAGCACAGTGCGGTGGTGCCAGTCGCTTTCAGCAGCACTAACCCTAGAAGTTGCAGGTGTAGCCCCATAGTGGCTAACAGTTGCAGTGTTGCTTTAATGCATTTTAAATTGTTTTTTTTTTCTTATTTCTTGCAGCAGGCCTGGTCTGGCCGAGGCCAGCAGCTGCTGGTGCCAGCAGCGTGGCAGCAGATGACTCCTGTGGGGCCCCCACCCTCTCACCCACCTCAACCGCCCCCTCCTGCCCTTACCGGTGACACCACGGCTGGACCACAAAGGATAGGTGACTGGGGGTGAGTCTTAGTCATTCCAAACGTTTGGGAAAGTGTACACCTGTAAAACTTGGACTCAATGGAAATATGTTGTAATTTTAACTTTATTATTTAAAAATCAGATTTTAATTATTTTGCTTACTCAAATTAAGACTTTATTTACTTATTCAGTGCATTTGTGTAAAACTTCTTTATTTTTTTAATTTCAGAAAAGCGCGCCCACACAACAGCCACTACAGCGCAGTGATGCAGCAGCCTCTCCTGACCAATCAGATGCCAGCCCTTTCTGCACATCAGCCAATCAACATCGGCATAGCTCATGTTGTGTGGCCGCAACCAGCCAATAAACGGAACAGACAAGGGCACAACCGGTGAGCTTCTGCCTCCTATATTTAAACTGCTCCAACATCTGGTTTGATCTGACCTTTTGATCGTTTTCCATGAAAGGAACCTGTCCCACCCTAGCAACGTTCAGGTATCAGCATGTCGGTCTCCCAAAATGGCCGACGTCGTCGGGCATGCAGTGGCAGGAAGAGGGCAGCCGCAGAGGGAGGCGCCCCTGGTGGAATCCCGACGACCAGATATCCAAAAAACAAATGTGGAAAAAGATGGCCCAGAGCTGAAAGAAAACTGCTTTAAAGAGACAACGGCAAGTGGAAACAGACAGTTAGACGCGTCCAGGCAGCCGCAACGCGACGTGGCGGTCCTGATGGCCGACACGCCGAGTCCGGCTCCCAGCGTGATCAGCATCCGTAGCGATCTGAGTGAAGAAGAGGACCAGGTGGGAAACGAAGGCGGTCAGGGATGCCATCTGAATCAGTGAGTAAAGATAAAACAGCTGCTGTGACATTGCCGTGGTGACAGTTGATCCTCTGCATTGATGTAAAATAAATCTACTAAATCACCGACAGATGTAAAGGAAAATGTGGATGTGAGGCTTGCAGAAACACCAGTGTGTCGATGGAGAGGGTGTGTTCCCTCAGCAGCCCTGACAGCAGCCTCAGCACCAGTTCCTTCGCCTCCAACTCTCTGCAGTCCAGCCCTTCCGTCTCACCGTGCAAAAGGCCAAACAGGTAGCCCCCTGACGCAAACAAAGAGCTGCCCGTCTGTTCCCATCAGCGCAGATGAGGCGCAGAGGGTCACCTTTAGCTTTAGCACCATTTTGTTTGACATTTTCTGTACTGTGCATGAAACAAGCTGCAGGGATTTTAGATGAGCTGTGTGAACTTTGTGGTCTTATCAATATGCTCTTTCTTTTTTAAATAAGTAGCAATGTAAATGACATGAATAATCCCAAACTAAGTCCTATCAATTTTTACCTTTAAGAATAAATAGCAGCGCCTTTTAGTGGATGAAGGCAACATTAAAACAATGACAGAAATAACTTTATAGTGAATGTTATCAATTAATTTAATCAAACATATTTTAATCTAATCTACAAAAAATGGACAGTTCGTTTTAAGCAAAATGTTTATTCACATCCCCACAGATTAGCCCTACCATCAACCTTGCTTTTAGTTTGGCTCTTAGGTTCAGGGCTAAATTCTTTTCTCTGCCTACATCCCCCAGAATGCCATGTGGTTCTAGATGGAGTTCAGTGGAATTATTGAACATTTTATAATGTATTTTCTTCTTCTATTGATCAGTTTTATTCATAGGCTAAAGAATTTAATCTAGTATTGTTCAAATTTTAAGAAAAGACTGATAATATTCTGTTTCTCAGTCAAAAATTCAACATTTCATATCACTTCCTCGTTTACAAAGTTTGCTAATCCACCTTATTGTGACTCTAGGAAGAATTAATGTTCACAATTCTTCAGTAATATGGTTGTCATATTCTAACAGTTTATTTTATTGTTGGGAGGCATCAAAGATCCGTCGATCCACAGCCTGCATTGTCAGTCGGTGTAGCTGCTGTGAAACGCATAATTTATTTATTTTAAGACACTTGTAATCCAGTGGATGTTATTAGTTTGAGTTTTGGTAAAATGTTAAAATCAACCTAGAACAAATGGATCCACATGACTAGCTGGAATCGTTGCGCACAAACTCTTGGTGAGATGACATCTAAAAGAAAGAAAGATTAAGCCGTCCTGGTTTCACTTCAGTTCTGGGTCATTGATCATCCTCTCTTCTCTGCTGCTCCTCTTGTTGATCTAATGAGAAAAGGATTCCAGGGCTGCATAACCTTAAAAAAAAAGATGACCATGAAATGTTGTTTTATAATTATTCAGAAGAACCCATCTGAGCACCCAGTAGCTGGTTAAATGTATTAATGGCCTCCTCCAACCTTTTTGTTCAGCATGTCTGAGGATGACGGCCATGAAAGCGGCTGTGACACGGTGGAAGGCTCGCCCTCATCGGACACGTCAACATCCCAGCACAGCAACAGCGCCTACCGTTACCTTGACAACAACCGCTCTCCTTTAGCTGCCGTGTTGGCTCCGCTAACCCCCCCCTGTGAGCAGGACCGGAGCCCCAGAGGCATCAGGACCATGATAGTTCCACCGATGAGGGTGCAGACCAACAGCAGAACCCACAAGCTGCAGGAGCGAGTCCAGAGAACAGGTCAGAGGGAAATAGATCTTTTTTTTTTTTTTTTTTATTCGCTAATTGTGAAAAATTGTGCATTAATCCACCAAGAAACATGTTTTCTTTTTAACCACAAACGTTTCTTCATCTACCACCTGCCATGCGGTGTCAACTGTGCTTTGGCTGCATCTGCTTTGTAGGTCAAATGGAAGAAGTAGGGCCTTACAGCCCCCTAGTGGGTCGTAGCGGCCATAACAGGTGATCCAGAGACACCAGCAGAGATTTTATTCAGCTGTAGCCTTTACTCCTCATAGATGCATCTATAATAAGCAAGCTGCTGGCTTTGCTTATCTCTAATAACTTTCCTTTTAGTATATCAAGCTCTGATCAGAAAAAGACTAAGAGTTTTTGGGAACCTTAAGTCACTATTTCTCCTTTTAAGTTTCTCTGTTCTTCTAAGATAAAGAGGAGAAGAGGAAGAGCTTGTTCTGAGATCATGAATCATTTCTCAACATTTATGTTCCTATAGAGGGAACAATGGATGCATTTTATCTGGAGAGAGGCCATGCTGTTTTTAATTTAATTTTCTCTGCTGGTTCTCGCTTTACAACAGCAAAAGTTGCCCAAGGTCACCGATGAGAGATCAGTTTCCAACTTTCTGTCCTCCGTGATTGTTGGTTAAAATCCTGATGGTTTGAAACTGATGCACATCGGCGTCTGTGGGGTCATTTGTTTTTCACTTCATTTTCTGAGTGCCTGGAATTTCTTCTTCCTTCAGGTTCTCTTTTTCTTTTCATTTACTTTTGCAATGCTGTGTTTCTGTTTTAAATCCTTCAGTGATAAAACCTGAAGTCAGATATCAGGACTAAATTCACTTTGACAAGTTTTCCCGTCGAGGGCATTTTCATTTAAAGAGCAGCCTTTGCTTTTTTTTTTTTTATAATTTTTAAAGTCTTTAGTGTTTTTTTTTTTTATTCTTTGAGTTCATTTTTTAAAATAACTAATAATAATACGAAATGAATTGTAATTTATATCTCTAAACGTCCTACAATAACTGCATATAATCCTGTTGTATGATTCTGTCAATACAACATAAAAAAAATAAGATTTTTTTTTTAGTCATCCATTTTTTGGGAGTTTAAGCATAAAAATTTTAAATGTATAATTTATGAGAAAAATCAATATTCTCAACAACTGAAACTGGAATAATTATGAAGTTTTCCTAAATTATTTATCAAGTGCATCTACCCCATACTGATTTGGTTTATGTAACTTTATTGGTTTATCAAAATACAAATTCTTGCGTGATTTTAAAAAAATCAACATTGGGAAAATTGATCAAGAAAGATTTTCAGATTCCGATATCTGGTTGATTGATTGATTGCGTCTTTTTTCTTTACCTTTTTAGCTTGTTTTGTTGTTTTTTTTCAATTTTAGAGTTTACTTGATTAACTTCCTCCTGCTCTTCTTTCTTCAGTCTCAGAATCCTGGTCCCGATCCAAAGGGCGCTGCAGCCTGCTAGGACAGCAGAGTACTGCCTCCTCCGTCCCCCTCCTGCCATCCGCCCCCATCCTGACGCGGCAGCAGAACCACCTGGTCTTTGGTCAGGTTAGTTCAGTGATTACTGACCCTTTCCGAGTTTTAACTGTTGTGGAATAATTGCTGTTTAAAGGTGGGAATGGTAAAATTAGGAAAGGCAGGAGAATTCTTAAGTGACGAAAACGTTTTTGCTGAAACCACTGAATGTTGCCTTCGCACATGCACAGTTCAAGTAATTATACCATCCAGGGTGTCCCACCTGTGACACCCTGGATGACCCCTCTGAGGCTATATATGCTGCCGTCATCTAGGGCTCTGTTCCTACAGAATCTTCTTGCGGAAGCAAGTATTCAGACTGACAGAGAATCTCCGGCGGTTTCTCAGGCCCCTTCTCAGTGGAACCAGACTGAAATCGGACCTGAACAGCGGGCTGCAATGCGAATGGGGCAACACATTGGGGACAAATGCAGTGTTTAGCCACAAGCTAACACCAGAACCATTTGGATCCCATCAGAGACATGAGGGATCCATAGAAAGGACATGCGGCTCACCAACCCTGTTACCTGAAACAATGGCTAACACAGAGGCTTTAGCACCATTTTGTTTGACATTTTCTGTACTGTGCATGAAACAAGCTGCAGGGATTTTAGATGAGCTGTGTGAACTTTGTGGTCTTATCAATATGCTCTTTCTTTTTTAAATAAGTAGCAATGTAAATGACATGAATAATCCCAAACTAAGTCCTATCAATTTTTACCTTTAAGAATAAATAGCAGCGCCTTTTAGTGGATGAAGGCAACATTAAAACAATGACAGAAATACCTTTATAGTGAATGTTATCAATTAATTTAATCAAACATATTTTAATCTAATTTAAAGAATTGACATGGCAACACATTGGGATCAAACTTAGTGTTTAGCCACAAGCTAACACCAGAACCATTTGGATCCCATCAGAGACATGAGGGATCGATAGAAAGGGCATGCAGCTCTACAACCCTGTTACCTGAAACAATGGCTAACAAAAAGGCAGCCTTATGAAACCCACTCAGGGGCTCTAAAGGGGAACAGCACAAAGCTTTGACCAAAAGAAGATCCCAATCAGGCACTCAAGGAGCAAGAAAGACCAGACTATGGTCCCCACCGGACGGTCAATAATAGAATCCTAATAACTTGAGATTGCTGTTGCGTACAATGTGTTAGCGACGATGGATACCGAAAATAGGTACTTAAGTGGATTCCAGAAGAGAAAAAGGAAAGAAGAGCTGCTGGAGCTGTTGGTGGAGGGGGGGTGTATCTTGGCTGATTTATTAAACTGGCACCGTATCCTGAACCTTTATCAGGTGTTGTACTTCATATGGGACCCACCCACATAATGTTGCCTATTGGTGTGTCATTACGCCATTGGTCAGTAGGGATCAAATTGAACTAGAAGTCACTAAGAGCTACGTCTCACATTTTGTACAATCTAAACTCCAGGAAACGAATCTAAATTGACTTTTGGTCCTGAAGTTTGGATTGCTACCAAAGTCCAACAACAAGGAAGATAGGAAAATAATGTTTTGAACATTTGTTAAGAAGCATACAACACAGGAAAAATAGAAATCTAGATAAGTCATTTTTTTTTCTTAAAATAAGTGCATTTGTTCTTGAATTGAGGAGGTAACAGACATTTTGCCAATGGAACAAGAAATTTACATTTAAAATAAAAAAAAAACACAATTGCATTGTCTTATTTCAAGTGGATATTATCGAATTATCTTATTTGAAGAGTAGAAATAGTCATTCCATTGGCCAATTATCTCATTTACCTACTCAAATTAAGGGTCGAGTTAATACACTTAACGTAAGGATTGTTTTTCTCTGTGAACTTTGATTGTTGGGCTACTCTATAATGCTTGGAACTCAACGCTAATTCAGCCATTTTGAATTGAAAAAGCTTCCTGGAATGGAAGCGAAGCGTCTTTAAACTTGAGAAAATAAACTCCGGTTGTTTGTTTTTTAACTTTTCTGAAACTTTTTTTGATCCTGTCGTGTTTTTCGCCTGAAAGTTTCTCACCTGCTTCGTGTTTCTGTTGCAGCCATTCGCCTCCAACCTCGGCAGCAAAGAGTGGAACGGAAACTACGCGCCGCTGCGGCCGCACGCCTACATCCCCCCCACTGTCCACACACACACCTTCACACACCTGCACCACAGCAGCCCCACGCACACCTCCACCGCCCCCCACACCCTGCTCTCCTACCCCTCCAGCGGGCCCCTCGCCGCCGCCCATCACCCCATCCTGCCCTCTCGCCCTCCCCCTCTCCTCCAGCATGGCTTTGGGCTCTCTCACCCCCAAGGCGGAGCGCTGCTCCACCAGGTCACCCTGGGCATCAGCGCACACCCCCACCACCCCGCCGCCACGCACCGGCTCCTTCCCTCCCCGACTGTAAACCCCCACCATCAACCCAGCTACACCCACCACCCCCACCAGTTCAAGCCGCCCTTTCCTGCCCCGCCCCCACCTCACCCATACTTGGCCTCCCCCGCCGCCTTCACAGGCTTCCACCTGAGCCCCACCAAGCTCAGCCACCACCCCCAGTTCTCCTACATCTGAGGAGCGGCACGGAGGAGCGGCGCCTCCTGCTGACCAGGAGGCTGAAGGAGAAATGGGGCGGGGCTGCAACCTGGGCAGGGAGACCCCCCCCCAGCAGAGCACAACACGAACACTTCTGTTGAGGAAGAGGAGTGTTTTTATTACCTGGATGAATTAAAGAAGTGATTTAAAGAACGTTTTCTGTAATTGACGGGTTTGTCTCTTCAAGCAGAGACTTCCTGTTGGGAGACTTTCCTCTAAACGCGTCTGTTCGTTACCTCCTGTCAACGATCCGATCTTAATAAAGGCTGGAAATGATTTTTTTTTCCCTTGTTGGTTGGTTGGGGTCGTTCAGCCTCCGTTCCCTTTATCTGTGTTGCCTTGCAGCTCGGATCTGCTGGTTCGGCAGCGCAAACCCGGATCCAAGTCTCCTGTTAGTGTGACCAGTTCCTACTAGTGCCTTAACCTTCTTCTCCAGTCTTTGTCACTTCAGGACGGTTTAGATTGTAGGTTTGAATTGAAATGGGCTTGCAGCACTTAACCTCCAGGCTCTGAACAGCGGATGAGGATCAGATGTTGGGCTTGTTTTACTTTCCGCTTTTTAACTCGGCGTGGGTTTAATCGGACTAGAGGCTGCACATACAGGGCTCTGACTGAATTAGCTTTTAATGTACATAAAGAGTGATTTGATATTTTGATAATCGATTTCTATTCACTATAGTACTTAATTCATAACAGTATTGTCACTGTTTACTGTAACTGCAATACAATCTAGATCCTCTGGGTTGCTGTGTTTTTATTATCTTGCATTTAGGCTTGATTTGCATCCATGCGTTTTAGTTTTTGGGAGTGGCGTGAACTTTAAATGTTTTTAGCTTCTACCATTCTTCTCAGTGTTGGAAGTAACCTATCGATTTAACAGTATCACTGCTGGGCTTTGGAGTATTAGTCGTATCAGTAATTATTGTCGACGGAGCTTTTATCCCCCTCTCCCCCCCGCGAGTGTCGAAACCCGTCGTCGGTTTTCATACATTCCTTCAGGGTGGAAGCGAAGCCGTGATTATTATTATTATTTTTGTTTTGTGTGCGTTTTTTTTTCCCGGTGTGTCGTTATCTTTAGCCGGCGTTTCACTCCAATCAACACCAAAGACTTTTCTCGTTAATCATTTCGGAAGCACGGTCGATCATATTTCTGTCACCTCCGGTGTATATCGTTGCAGTCGTGGATTTAATATTTTCTGGAATATATTGTAAAATCTCTATTTTAAAGATGATTAGAGGTTGAGGTTTTATTTTTCTGAGCTGTTTGCTAATTGTATTTGGAATGTATAGATAATAAGCTGCTATGTACTGATTATCCGCCACTTGGTAGCTGTGAATTTAGAGGATTAATCTCTTTCTGGCCTGCAGTCTCTGCTTAGTGTTGTAGTTTGGACAGCTAGATGAAGCATCCGTGGATCTTCTTCTGATCATAGAGTGTATTGAATGCTACTCCTTTATGCTAGTGCCTCTGTATATTGACTTTGTTGTTTTTGAAGTGTTTGTAAACTGCTGTATTGGAAGTTCAGTTTTCCTTTTTTTTATTATTCTGTTTCTTTTGGGTGTGTGTGTGTATTTAGCGTCAGTATTTCAAACGTAGGCTGGGTTCGCTCTTCGATTCTGTAACCGTTGTGATGTATTACCGTCTTTCCTTTCCACGCGCGGCTTTTTATTTCCGTTATAGGACTGTATTTTGCAACTCTCCGTACTGTATAACGTAGTGCCTTTTCCTCCGCCGGTGGCCGATGGACGATGTGTGCGATATCAAAGCGGTCGGTCAGATGTAGGCTGAGCTCCTTTCTGGGGTCGGATCCTGTATTCGCGTGATGAAACCCCCCCAAAGTTTTGTTCACAAGACGAAGGTGAAAACAATCTTGCGTTCGATTTTATTTAACATTTTTACAGAATCCTAAGAAAATCCTAAATCAGGGAATGTTTTACTCACCAAGAACACCGTGCAGCACTAAAATCCATGGGGCCTGAGTGACGTTCACAAATGCAAAGCTTTATCTCTCATTGTGAATGTATCTGTGGAAGTCAAGAAATCAATATTTGGTTTGAAAGTAAAGTGTTTTTCAGAGTTTTGGGTGTTGATAGTACTTGTATGCAGCTATTACCATTGGTAGACATTGTTTTGTAAGGGGTCTGTTTTTTTTTTTCCTTTTTTTTTAATGCTTTATCCATCTCTCATAATCAAAGTTTAGGTCCAAAGGTTTCCCTCCCTGATCTCATTATTACAGAACAGTGGAATGGTTTTATGTTTTTAGGTATTTGGGTGTATTTTTTTGTTTGCTATTCTACTGTTTGCTCATGTTTAAGGTTTAGTGTTTGTGCTCACCCAATGGTTTCTGGTTTATTATTTTGTGGTGTGCATCCCTGCCACCCCCTGGGGACTGGTGGCGCCCCATGCTGTAATCCCAGCCGCCACCACTTTGGACTGATTGCTTTGGGCGGGTAAATCCCCAGCACATGGAGCCCTGTAGCCTTTAGCATCACAACAGGCCTAAAAACGTTTAAATCTAAAGTTAATGCTTCTAAAAGCTTGTGGTGAGCTTTTTTTTTTTATCAGGTGATGCAATCCACAGCACCCTGATCACTGGGAACCAACATGAAATAAAAAACCTCATATCAATCAACATGTTCATGCTGCAGAATATGTAGATGAACTTCTGCTTAATTTGAATCCATATGAAATTAAACTTGATTAATCATGTTTAGGCACAAACATGTCGACACAATTGCAAAATTGAAGCTGTTACTGTTGGAAATGTGTGTAAAATTTTGTGGCTTTATGATTTTTATTCCTTGATTTTTTGTTTGTTAATCCTAAATGCTACTCTAGTGTGACTTGTAGCCACTGCACTGTGCAATATACAACCATATATGAGGACTGGGAAAATAATTGTTTGGATGTATTGATGTGTGTCTTAACAGTTTGCGGTCACCCCCCCTCCCTCCCTCTCTAGTTCTCAGTGAGTTTCAATGTGACCAAGCCTTATGTACTTTGTCACAAAAAGCGGGTTCCTTCTTGGTGACTCTTATTGGTGAGTGTCAAATTATGAATTTATTGTATAATATGTTGAGATTCACTTTGAATTAAAAAAAAATCTTTTGCTTCAGTGACTGTTGTTTTTTTGGGTAATTTCTTCATTGTAAAGCATTGAAAAAGCACAGATTAATGGCATCAATAGCTCAGTTTGAACCAGGAGTACTTTCTATTGTAAAAGAACTTTAAAAAGAAGCGGAAAATTCAAAAACAAAAAAACTCCAACAATTTATAAAGGCTGGAGCAGGAGCACGTCTCTACAGCTCTGTCCCTAATGTTTATTTCTTAACCCTTTATAGGGCAAATGATCGTTTTTGATCACCTGCATACCTCTTACAGGTGGAATCCCACTCCGTCCCTCACTGAGGTCTAGAAGTGAAAGATCTATATCCAGCCATTCAGCAAACATACTGCTACATGGCTGTACGTGTTATTTTTGGCATTTGACCAATTAGATGAGACCTTGAATAACATACTACCTACCATAAATTACCTTGAGAAAAAGTTTAAGTTGAGCTTAAGTTAAAGTTTTAAAAAACAAAATGAAAATGTTAAAAAGCCAAGTTAAAATGTACGCTCTAAGGTTATGCTGTAAAAAAAAAAAAAAAATTTTTATTTCGCTCTGTATTTTTCATTGATTTCTTATAGAATAACTTTTATTTTTCTTAATATTTTAGGGTAAGTTGGACTTTCTTATTACATTGACCTTAATGTTTGCCATCAAAATATACATATTTTTTAAATGTTACAATACTAATTAAGGTTCTCCAATAGTACTATTAGCCTGAAATTTTGATTTCCAAAGTATATTGCCCTATAAACGGTTAAAGGCTGCCAAGTAACTGTTAGATTTCTCCCTGATTTAACTCTCCTGATTTAAATGGATTATCGATCTCTTCTGAGGTAACTAAGTATTAGAACGAGGTCTGCAGGAGAAAGACATCTCTGCAGGTTTCAGGGCATCAGCTGCTGAGGTCCAGAGTTGGAGATGGTGGTTGACCAGGAGGAAGAGACCCAGAGTGTATATTCAATTCAGTTTATTTATATAGTGCCAATTCACAACACATATCATGTCAAGGCACTTTACAGTTCACCAGATCATCCAGCTGATTCAAAGCTAGGCTCCTCTACCAGAGGCCTGGGAGCTTAAGGGAAAATTCCGGTTTTTAACACTTTTAGCCCATTTTCTGTAGTGTCCAGGATGAAATCGAATGATCGACACCAAAATTTTGAC
>NW_015151488.1:201049-204106 GCF_000732505.1 Cyprinodon variegatus | reverse complement strand
AGCAGCTTGACCGTATGGAACGCAAGAAGTGCCCATCCAACCAATCCAACTGGTGGGAGCTGCTTCTGGAAGCGTGGGGTGCAATTTCTCCAGATTACATCAACAAATTAACAGCTAGAATGCCAAAGGTCTGCAATGCTGGAATTGCTGCAAATGGAGGATTCTTTGACGAAAGCAAAGTTTGATGTAAAAAAAAAAAAAAAAATCCCCTTTTCAAATACAAATCATTATTTCTAACTTCGTCAATGTCTTGACTCTATTTTCTATTCATTTCACATCGTATGGTGGTGAATAAGTGTGACTTTTCAGGAAAACACGAAATTGTTTGGGTGACCCCAAACTTTTGAACAGTAATGTATGTGATATATATATATATATATATATATATATATATATATATATATATATATATATATATATATATATATATATATCTCCCTGGATGGATTACGGCAGGAATTGACTCTAAAGATTGGGTTACAAAATATTTAATGGTCCTATCATTTTTGTCCAGACCTCTTTCATTTTTTTTTATGGTTCCTTTGAAGCATGGTTAAAAAAGCAATTTCCACTTTTTTGTTTCCAATGAATTATTTATTATAGAATTCGATAGGTAAAAGTGGAATAACGTTTTTTGACCACTTTAGAAACAGTGATGAGAGAGTGCATCCATTTGCTCCAGTGTTCATTCACAGGGAGTCTTACAGCTGCTTGGCACCAGGGGGCGCCAAATTCACCTGAAATGACCAGTGCGTCTGTCGGTCGCCTGATTCCAGATGTTGCTGCAGCTTCAAGCTCCAAAAGCAATGCAAACTCCACAAATGGGTTGATTCATATCATTTTAAGGACTGGACATAATTAATCTTCTGCTGTTCATTTTACCAAACAGGCAGACTAAAGGCTCCCTGAAGCTGCATCAAGCTGCTGATAAGTTACCTTGTCACAGGAAATGACCTTTAAAAATAAACCTGAACTTTTTCTCTCAAAAAAGAAAACAACTATCATGATACATCATTAAAAACCAGATTTAGACATATTCTGATGTTAGAGAATATGAAATGCAGACAAATAGAAATGAACTGGCTTGTTTTATTCTAACAGCTGCTATAAAAATGTCACTTTGATTCCACTTATGGTCAGTGGAGATGCTCTATGCGTGTTTTTGTGATTAAGTTGTGTTTTTCATCTTTTCGTTGAGGTCACTCTCTGGAAAAGTGGGACTTGAGATGCTTAACAATAATTTATTGAAATCCGGATAAAATTAGTTTCTTTATAATTAATCAGTTGGACATGTTTAGAATAGAATAGAATAGAAAATCCCTTTATTGTCCCACAATGGGAACATTTCGGTGATTGTCTTTCAAAGTAAACTGCTACTATGCCTAAAAAGAAATTAATACATTTGTATTGATATAAGTTGAGCTGAGTACTATTTGTCGTTTGAAAATGTGTTTCTTTTTGCTTGATGATTGTTTCTTTATGCAGATCAATTAAAATCTTTTATTATTTTGCACCTTAATCATGTATCAGTTCATTTTTGTGGTGGCTTCATGGCTCATCTTCCCACTAGATTTCTTCTTCTTACATCAGTCTGTCTTATTTGACATTTCTCATTCATTGTGGCTCATAGAGTTAACCCTTTGATGCCTTTTGTTGCTAATAAGCAACAAACCGCTTGTATTACACTGTCAATCAAGTCAATTTTTCTTAAAATAAGAGCATTTTTTCTTGAATTGAGCAGGTAAGTGAGACACTTTGTCATTGGAACAAGACAATGTACTTTTAAAATAAGAAAACAAACAACTGCAGTCTCTTATTTCAAGTGCATAATATCTTATCTTATTTTAAAGGTAAAAATGCTCATTCCTTTGGCAGATCATCTTATTTTTCTGCTCATATTAAGGATAAATGCATTTATTTTAGGACATTTTAATCATATTAGAACATTTTTGCAGTGTAGGCAAACAGCAGCTATAGTGTTTTTGCATCAACCCATTGCTAGTCTCAGTGTTTGTTATGCACAGTTATAAATGCTGTTACAAAATATACTTTACCTTCATTTCTATTTATTTAGTATCATTAACCATTTTAATATGGCGTCTCATTGAATGGAAAAACACACACAAAACATATCAAGTCAGGCTTCAAGGGGTTAATTCATTATGTCTCCTGTCTGACGTAAAACATGACATGTTTTTCTGCATCTAATTTGTATCCTGTTTTGTGTTGGATGGTTAATTTCTTTATGTAAACTTATTTTTGTAAATGCTTTATGATGTTATTTGTCATTTTCTAAAATGAGTCATTTTTATGGATCACCCAGCAGATCACATGTTTTCCCGCCCATCCTTCTCAGTCACGCCAACCCCATGCATATCCCACTAAACTATGTTTGTAAGCAGTCTGGGTAGAATTCAGATCTACTGATGTTTTGGGAAAAAGGGAAAACCCAAACTGAACACTCCTACCAAAGAACGATGGAACTAACCAATTAAAAGGATTATTAGAAAAGAGTAAAATGTCCATCTGTGAAAACTCTATTTCAAATAAAGAAAACTTTAAAATTCGAAAACTTGAAATCACAAAAGCTACATTAACCTTGTGACAATGACAATAAAGGATTCACTCACATTGTGTTTTTGTATTTTAGATTTCATGGTTTGTAAAATCATGAAATCTAAAATGGTAGTTAGAAGATCAGAAAGATCATATCAAAGGTTTAAAGGTTGAAATAAAACTGCGATAAAACAGAACAAGGGTTGATCGAGACAAATTCATGGACAATCTATGGTGTGTTAACCCTGTTAATGGCACATTGTAGCCTTAAACAGTCTTAGTTGTTAAAGGACTAAACAGCTACAGACAAGTCATCATCCATCTCTTTACGCAAAATATTCAAAATATAAATATAAAAATTTTATAAAATAACTGGTGCAGAGCATTCGCTTCTAGCAGCACAAACGTACAGCCAGAGCTCCACTGTCACAGTCTTGGTTTTGTTATGTTTATTTAGAGTATTCAGTCTTACTTTGCTCCTTGTTTTATTGTCTAATTATT
>NW_015151488.1:198198-199653 GCF_000732505.1 Cyprinodon variegatus | reverse complement strand
AGAGAGTTTCCTCAACCTGTTTCTGTTGCCATAGTAACATTCTCCCACTGCTAAGCTGGTCGTGAGCACGTTTTTTTCAGTAAACTCAGAGTGTCCTCCGTCTCCGCTCTCCTTAGAGCCAATCACGTTGTTTTATTTCCTGATTTATTCAGGAGATTTGTGGTAATTTTATGCAAACATTGTGGCATATCATCATTAGAATTTCTTTTAGTATTTTGTCTTCGGTACAGGGGTACATAACAGGGGCCAGCGCATGATCTACAGGGGCCCCCGTTGGCCCCTGTCTAGAACCGTCCATGCATAGAACAACTTTGGGAGGACTGCACAACTCCACTACTATTTGAACTTTAGGCAGCTATTTTGTTTCCTGTCTTCCATTACTGGATGAACTGATTAATCCAGGTGTGTCTGGTCATGGTTACTGAGGTTATGCACACCTGGATTAACTAAAGAGCTTCCTTAACTTCAGGAAGTAGTGGACTTGTGCATGGAGCCTGTTAGAGTGAATCCTCCGGCTCTGATTTAACTCTGAACACCTCGTCTAAACCTTCTGGAAGACGTTTGATATTTGCCTTTGTTGGAAACGGGCTCCATAAACCAGTTATCAATACAGTGAATGATTTTATAAAAGGAAAAAGAAAGAAAAGTCCAGGCTTCATACAGATGTGCCTTAAATAGTCGGTTTTAGATAAATCTATATTGGTCACCAGGGCCGGTACAAATGTCCATGGGGCTCTAGGCAAAATGTGATTTTGGCCCCCCCTATATCTGCTAATATCTATTGCTGGAATCCTTACACACTGCTATAAACGCATTGCAGCTCTGACAGTGCTTTTTACATCTTCCTATTTGTGTCCATTTTCAGTGTTGCTGAAAATGATAAACAAAAAGTTTATTTACTGTTTTTGGTTTATACGTTTTGGTTACAACAGTAACAGAAATGTGTACAACTAACCTATAGTGCAAAAACAAAAAAAAACAAGTTTCTCTAAGTTTACATTGGATCTTATCTGATTCTGACCAAAAATAAAATATTTTTTTCCTCCATGTATAAAATGTACCTGTGTTTTGTTACAATATTTATATAGAAATCCTTGGAAATGCAAAAATAAGCAAACAAAAAGTTGTTCTTGGGGTCCCTTAGTTGCAGTGGTGTCAAAAGTACATGTAATTGTTACTTAAGTAGAAGTATAGATACTACAGTTTAAAAAAAAAATGGTAAAAGTATCAACCTGACCTCTTTACTCAAGTAAGTGAAAAAGTATCTACTCCAAAAACTACTTAAAGTATAAAAGTATAAAGTAACCTTTAAAAATAAACAGCCAGATGCCACTATATGAATTGAAAGCTCAATTTTTCAACTATTTCTAAAAATTGTTTGAAATAGGGCCAAGGATGAGGGAGGTCTTGTTGGTCTCCATCTCCCGATACGCTCTCGCCTGTGTCCGACCTTTC
>NW_015151488.1:190073-197697 GCF_000732505.1 Cyprinodon variegatus | reverse complement strand
AACGGAGTAAAGTATACCTAAAAAGTATTTTTACTTTGTTACTTGACACCTCTGCTTAGTGGCACCTGGAGCCCTAAGCAGTAGTTTGTGTGTGACTTGGGCCGGCCCTGTCTGTGAATGTTTATTTCCCCCCGTTTTAAATTTCCAAGCTGACATTTAGAAACAGTTTGGATCAAGCTTCTGGGATTTGTTTTGTTCTGCTGCCAGTGGCGGTTCTAGACCAAATGTACCAGGGGGCCAGGAGGGGGCCAGAGTGCTTTCATGGGGGCACAGAAAAGCATCAAATAAAAACAGGGCGAGGGATTCAAATGTGTTTTAATAAAAATTCAACTTCTTATGAGGTCAATACATTCATAATTTAGGAATTTTACATATTTTTCACTTAATATAAGTTAAAACTACTGTTTTCTGTAAAATCTGAATTAGAACTCAATAAAAACTGATAAATTCAGCTGTAAAAATTGGATTATATTTTTAAATTTGTTTTGAAAAAAACATTTGGCAGATGAAAACTGGGATCCTATCTCCATACCACTGAATATATCACCTTTTTGTTTTTAAATAAATAATAAAACATAATTTATAAAGGAAAAAAAAAAGGAAACAGATAAAAAGGACCTATCAGTAACCATGTCATCATTAGAATTTCTATTATGTCTCCAGTATCGGGGCCATAACAGGGGCCAGGACATGATTTACAGGGGTACTGGCCCCTGTTTGCCCCTCTCTAGAACCGCCCATGTCTGCTGCCCTTTGTTAGTCATACCGCTTTTATGTAAAAGTCAATCCACCTGTATATAAGCCATCCTGATTTTACATATGTCACCTCAATCTCTGTGTTTCTCCCTTTTATTTATTTTTTATTTATTTATTTTTTATTGTGTGTGATACATGGACACTTGCACCTTAATTCTTATTCTTATCTTGATATACTGTATATACAGTGCTTGCTTGTTTATTCTTAATGCACCTTTTCCTCCTTGTTTGCACCTTATTTAATTACTATGTGACCAGTGAATTTCTCCGCTGTGAGATCAATAAAGCTCATCTAATCTAATCTAATCTAATCTAATCTTAAAACACCCCATGAATGCCAACCTCTCTAAATGCAGCCAGGCTTTTATTTTGAAACCATCCACAGTGGTCTTCCGGCCTTGCGGCTGCGCTTTGACGCATCCGCGCGCCTTGCGGACGCAGCAGGAACTTCGGAGCTCAGCTGCGCTTCACGCACAGACCGCCGCGGTCTGAGAGGCGAGCAGGGAGAGAGAAGCGGAGCCAGTGGGAGCATCCAGCGGCTCATGGAGAGCAGAGCCCTGCTTGTCCGAACAAAGGGCAGCTCGATCGGATGCCTTTTACCACATCAGCGCCGTTAGATGCTTTTCATCCGGGAATAATTGGTTAATCAATGGCTCCCAAACATGCGCTCCTTCGCAGAGGAGGTGATAAAACGGCAGTGAGGCAGACGCTATGGGAAGCGGGGATGGTGGCCCGGTGTCCGCAGAGGAGAACCCCGGCTGGGATGCTGATCGGAGCGCTCCTGGTCCTGATGATGCAGAGCGCTTCAGCCGCTGAAGGTAAGAGCGCGATGCTGCTTTCACCACATCAGAGACTGATCCTTCCTTCCATCAAAGAAACAACCTTCATCCAATCAGCTGACTGAGCCTTGTGCACCATTGGGTCACTTTGCTGGGGTTTGAATGATCCGCAGAATCAATGTTGTGGTATTTAACCTGTGGGAATGTGATCCATGTGATTTAAAGGCCTTCAGTGAGGCAGCCAGATGGAGCGCAGCGCGCTGGGAATCCACAGCTCCTTCATCTCAGGGCTCCAAAGCTTTGGATCTAGAGCCAAACTTTTCAACATTTCTGACACTGAAACATTTTGGGGTAGATGCATCTGATAAAAGATGGCAGGTGTTTTGAAATGCACAGGAATGTCATGTTTAGTCATAGGTTGTGCTTTGCCCAACAGCTGCAGACTGCCTGAGAAAATCAGGAGGCTTGTTTGGTTTTTCTTAAAATAAGTTCCTTTTTGTCTTGAATTGAAGAGGAAAGTGAGACAATTTACATCTAAAATAAGAAAAAGCAACTGCATTGTCTTATCGAAGTGCATATTATCTAATTATCTTATTTTAAGAGTAAAAACACTGATTCCATTGGCAAATCTTCCCATTTACCTACTAAAATTAAGGGTAAATACACTTGATTTAAGAAATGTTTACTTATTTCTAGATCATTTTTGCAGTGAATTCCAACATCTTACATAGGAACAAGTGGAGGAAAACATTGAGAGCACATCAATGTCTCTGATAGAGCTTTTCCAAATGCTTCTAATGCATTTTACTGGTTAACATACAAGACATACCATTTTTCACATCCATGAATTCTCCAAACACTGAAAAAGTAACAAGATCTCACAAGATCAGAAACAACAATAGGCTAAAGAGAAATACGCATTTTAATAGAAATCTAAACCACTTTTTAATGACAGTTACTCTAATTTTAGGTTTATATAGCCACATGTTTGGATCTTTAACTTTTCTCCATGTGTCCATGTTGCAGAAAAATAAACTATAATGCCCTTTAAAGCACAAAACTACCTATTAGAAGTTAGTTTTTATTTTACTGTCTAACAGAATTAAGATAGGGCTGAAACAATTAATCAGATTAATCATGATTTATCGATTATTGAAATAATCACCAACTAAGTTAGTAATCGATTAACTGGTTAAATGGGGTATACAGACTGTAAGCATGCCTTTAGCTGAAAAAGCAACATATTTAGAACCAGTGGCAGTTCTAGACCAAATGTACCAGGGGGCCAGGGGGGGGCCAGCATGTTTTCATGGGGGAACAGAAAAGCATGAAATAAAAAACAGGGCAAGGGATTCAAATGTATTAAGAGAGCTGCATGAAGTGAAAATTTCTGTTCAATTAGGTTTAATAAAAATTATATTTCTTATGAGGTCAATATACATTCAGAATTTAGAAATTTTAACATATTTTTCACTTAATTTAAGTTAAAATTACAATTTTCTATAAAATCTGAATTAGAACTCAAGAAAAACTGATAAATTCAGTTGTAAAAATTAGCAGATGAAAACTGGGATCCTATTTCAATACCACTGAAGCTATCACCATATTGTTTTTAAATAATTAGTAAAACATCATCAATAGAATTTCTTTTAAGCATTATCTCTTCAGAGCAGGGGCCATAACAGTGGCCAGGACATGATTTACGGGGGCACTGGCCCCCGTTGACCCCTGTCTAGAACCGCCCATGCTTAGAACAGTAATTATACTGAAAAAAAAAAAAAAAAATAGAAACATTTTGCATTTAAGATTAAAACAACATTTTTGTCTGTCTTTAGGATCTATCCAGAACTCCTCAAGTGGGAAAGTTTTACTTTTATCTGGTTTAATTTCGTAAAAGATCTTCTTTAAGAAATCTTTCAGTATCTGATTATTAATTGATTATTTGAAGAAAAAAAAAATCAACAGCAAAATAATCATTGGTTGCAGCCCTAATTCAGATTAGACATTATTACTTATTATTTTTAATTACTCATCCAGATTAGTCATTTATTCACTTTACTTCTACCATACCCCCCTATAATTACACCTATCCCTCCCTCCCACTTTGGGAACGACTGCATAACCAGCCAGACATTGACCTCATTCAGGCTATTGATGCTCAATACTTCCTGGTGTAAAACAGACCAATCACAGCGCAGGAGGCTGGCCCATACTGCAACAATGCTTTTTTGTAACCATGACAATCAATTGCAGCTGCAATGGACCAAAAAATGTTAACGATGCCCTTTAATATGTCAATAAAGTGCTGCTTGTATAATTAAATACCAACAACTGTTACTTTTTTAAGATATTTTTTTTGGATCATATCCATAGTTTTCTGATAGATTCTAAACCATTGTTAACTGCTGACTCTGTTAGTCCCACCTTTGAAATTGGGTTCTATCTTCTCCTTTCTGGACTAATATGCTGCATAAATGATGTAAGCAAGTCTGCTTAGCTTTAGGAAACGAGTCATGGTTTTCACAGCTGACTCTAAAATACTTTGGTAAAGACAGAAGTTCACTTTTTATTAAAAAAATCTGCACGGTCTATCTGCAAAAGAAGCCCAGATCACCACCCTTCCTTTATCGTGCTCGACAGCTTCTATGATTTGTTTGATTGGTTTCTTCTAAAGTCGTATTTGGCGGGCAAGGATCTCTGCTTTGATTTAATGTGGCTAAAGGACATTATCTCATTTAAAACTCTTAACAAACCCAAGATGCTGCATTGGGTGCAGCTTTGTGCTAAGAACTGTTCAGGGTGAGGCCTTTAGAGGCCTTTAGAGTCTGACTTGGATCTACAGGTTGCTTTAGCTTTTCCTTTCTCTTAGGATTGTGTGCTCTGACCTTTACTGGGATTTCAGCAGCGATGCTCAACACAGATTGTTTGGAAATGGTACTACGATAGCTAAATGAGTTGCAAATGTTTTTGTTTTATTTTATATATCGCAGACGTAGAAGCAATACATACATAAACTACGATATCTTTAAGATCAACGCAATATGATAACAAATATTACACACATAAAGATGCCAAAACAGTTACAGATAGTTTAAAGACATAAACAGATGTTATAGAGCAGAGACAGGATGGAACATTTAGTTAAAATGTGCTTTATATTTTTATAATGTTTATGACCATTTTNAAGAAAAAAAAAATCAACAGCAAAATAATCATTGGTTGCAGCCCTAATTCAGATTAGACATTATTACTTATTATTTTTAATTACTCATCCAGATTAGTCATTTATTCACTTTACGTCTACCATACCCCCCTATAATTACACCTATCCCTCCCTCCCACTTTGGGAACGACTGCATAACCAGCCAGACATTGACCTCATTCAGGCTATTAATGCTCAATACTTCCTGGTGTAAAACAGACCAATCACAGCGCAGGAGGCAGGCCCATACTGCAACAATGCTTTTTTGTAACCATGACAATCAATTGCAGCTGCAATGGACCAAAAAATGTTAACGATGCCCTTTGATATGTCAATAAAGTGCTGCTTGTATAATTAAATACCAACAACTGTTACTTTTTTAAGATATTTTTTTTGGATCATATCCATAGTTTTCTGATAGATTCTAAACCATTGTTAACTGCTGACTCTGTTAGTCCCACCTTTGAAATTGGGTTCTATCTTCTCCTTTCTGGACTAATATGCTGCATAAATGATGTAAGCAAGTCTGCTTAGCTTTAGGAAACGAGTCATGGTTTTCACAGCTGACTCTAAAATACTTTGGTAAAGACAGAAGTTCACTTTTTATTAAAAAAATCTGCACGGTCTATCTGCAAAAGAAGCCCAGATCACCACCCTTCCTTTATCGTGCTCGACAGCTTCTATGATTTGTTTGATTGGTTTCTTCTAAAGTCGTATTTGGCGGGCAAGGATCTCTGCTTTGATTTAATGTGGCTAAAGGACATTATCTCATTTAAAACTCTTAACAAACCCAAGATGCTGCATTGGGTGCAGCTTTGTGCTAAGAACTGTTCAGGGTGAGGCCTTTAGAGGCCTTTAGAGTCTGACTTGGATCTACAGGTTGCTTTAGCTTTTCCTTTCTCTTAGGATTGTGTGCTCTGACCTTTACTGGGATTTCAGCAGCGATGCTCAACACAGATTGTTTGGAAATGGTACTACGATAGCTAAATGAGTTGCAAATGTTTTTGTTTTATTTTATATATCGCAGACGTAGAAGCAATACATACATAAACTACGATATCTTTAAGATCAACGCAATATGATAACAAATATTACACACATAAAGATGCCAAAACAGTTACAGATAGTTTAAAGACATAAGCAGATGTTATAGAGCAGAGACAGGATGGAACATTTAGTTAAAATGTGCTTTATATTTTTATAATGTTTATGACCATTTTCCAGTTACTATACTGATTCTTGGGAAAAGCAATAACTATTCAAAAAGTGCACATCCATAATAAATATTCATACAAGCAGATTTATGCACCTAAACTACTCTCCATGCACATTTTTTATGTTTTTATGCAACTAAATTCTTCTCTGCACCCATGGCTTGCTTTTTATGCACCTGTATTTTTGTTTTTTTTAATAATAACTGAACTTTATTGATCTCACAATGAAGAAATTTACCTCTGCTTTTGAGCGCTGCCATTGTGCAGCAAACCAGGTACTTGCAACCTTCTCAGAGCACAAGCGCGCTGCTATAACCCACTGGGCCATCGCTCCCCAGATAGAATAACTTGAATTCCAACAAAAATATGCCGTTAAAAATGTAAAGATTGAAATCGATATCTGTCAGATTAGCAGCCATGTTTAGACTTGCTAGATTTCTTTCTTACTCTTCACCTCTCTTTTTATTTTCTTTGTTTCCATTTATAGTCAGGCTGTTTTGGAGGCTTTCAGCTTGTGTCTGTCGTTTGTAGGCATCGTTGCTGTGTTCAGTATGTGTAGGTGTTTCCGTTGTTGGTTCTACATCCTCAGTCCGTAGCTGTAACTGAAATAAAAGCAGTTCATCTTCTAGCATCTAACAGGCAGGAAGCAGCGGGACTGAATGGTTATTCGTTTTCTTTTTAAAGGATAAGGCCTGACTGATACTTTGACATTCTTGTGCGGTCATGAAATTCCGAGTAACGCCATTATATCCATATTAAGAATGTAATTACATGGGTCTTACACTTTTTCTGTTCCTTATTTGGGTAGATGTATTGTCACCATGGGAACAGATCTGCAGCTTATACTTTTCCCACCTCGTTTCCTCGTTTGTCGGTCAGGGATTGAAAAAAAAAAAAAAACCCATCTGACTGCCAGGTTGAGGAGCGGTGCACAACGACCAGCGATGCATGATGAACCAGAGTGTGTGCTGAACCCTTGTCTATTTATCAGTGTAACCTACTTCGTGCTGCATGTATTCTGCTGCTTCTGTTGTGTCTCTGGTGTGTGTGGATGTAGCTAAAAGTATGCTTTTAATTACAAGATTTTTTAAATTTTTTATTTAAAGCTATATAATCACCCCAATCTTTCAAAAAATTGCAGTTTTTTTTGAAAGATTTCCGTCATGCAGCTGATGATCAGTGGGCTGAAAGAACGCTACACTTTTCCATTGTCTAATAGTCTATTTTAGCTTAAAAACATACTATATGTCACAAATATATATACCCTTATCCACCATTAAGCATAGATTAGATTAAAATCGTGAGCTTAATCCATGTGGTTTTAAATAATGTAACATTACATTTTGTAGCTCTAACAGCTTAAAATCCTGTGGAGTGGCTTTCCACAGGAGTTTGGGTGTTTATGACGTTTTTTTCATCTGTGAGGTCAGACACTGATGTTGGCGGCCTGGCTCAGGGCTCCTTTTTGTCCCAAAGTTGAGTGTTTCTCATAATTCAGCGACACCAAAATGCGTATTTTAGGTCATTTTTCCAGTCTCATTGTGGGTATAACAGGCAGAAGTGGAGGTAGAACGCTTTCATAGGGGTGATCAAGCAGGGACCACTGTGCACTGAGGAGTGGACAGAAAAATTATAGGTGCCAAAACCGTTTGGGGATCAATCTACTCTAACTA
>NW_015151488.1:174159-189318 GCF_000732505.1 Cyprinodon variegatus | reverse complement strand
AGCTGAACCCGCCGGTGGGTCCGTAGGGTTCAAGGGGTTATGTCAAAGTAGGACATTCCCGATGAAAGTATCACTGCTGCCACCCTCTGGTTTAGAGCAGAACTGCTTGTGCCAGCGGAGGGCAGTGATTGGCTAGGGGCTGGCCATGCTCCACCCCCCAGCTCCAGTCCTGATAGCAGAGACAACTTCACTGTGTGTAATTAAGAAAAATAAATTACACTAATTATATTCAGGATGTTTTTCTCTTCCTCTCTCTTAAAGCATCTGTTACAAATTAAAGAATATGTGCAATTATTCACCACAGGTGGGGATGTCTATTGACTTTTCCAACTATTAGTTTCTTCCCGTTTTGAAGAGTTGATCACAGGAGGGGACTTTAGACTTTTGGTTTTTGCAGAGAGAATCACAGCCAGCAGAGAAATGGAGAAAGATTAATCTTTGACAAATACTGTTTTCTTCTGAGAGATGAGCTGAGACGGTATATAAATCCACTCTGACTGGATGGGATCAGTCTTACTATTGACATTTTTAAACCTGTTTGTCTTACATGTTTAAAATGAAGCACAAATGATCTGAGGATTCACATCCTATTCATCTAAAATCCCAGGAAATTCAATCTAAAAGAAGCAAAATGAACAGATCTATCTGAATGCTGCCTATTTCATCAAATGTCTGGAAGTATGCCTGGATTTCTTAGACAACATAAAATATACTCTAACGTAAAATATGTTATATTTTTTACATGGATCTGTGATCAAGCTGTGCGAAACTGTATGAACAAATGAATGAATAAATTAATGCACTTTAGGTGGTCATTTTGTGGACGGATTTGTACGAAGCATTTACTAATGTAGGCTCTTTGGTGTCAGAGAAGGATAAAAAACAAGATGAAAATGAAGCATGTAATGTTTCTGTAATGGTGGTTGGGGCTGGAATATCTTTGTATGTCTTGGGGTCTTAAATAATTTGGTCCAATACAGGGAATCTAATAAGCAGGGCGGGACTGAGAGGGATTAAATGTCTGGCTGCAGAGTCGGTAATAAATCCTGATGCCGATGATGATTTATCCTCCGGTAATCAATTAAAATGATCAATGGCGCTGATTAGGAACAGCAAAGCTTGGCTCCTTTTAGTCTCCGGAGGTTTGTCGTTCTGCACGGTTTGGCCGAAGATCAGAGCTCTGAGAGCCTCACAATCGGATTAAAAGTTTACTGCCCATTGTGCTGCAGAGACAAAGTTCTCCCTCTGCCAATGGGTGGATTTCTTTGTTGGTTTTTCTATGTGAAAGACTATGCAAAATAGCTGAATTTTACAGGAAGTGTTGTGGTTCAGCTCCAGATCATGTTCTTAAAAAAAAGCTAAGGTTAAATTAAATTTCAGTTAGTTAGCTTTAGATTAAAATGCGCTTATATCCTATGCACACTGCTTTCTTGCATTTACATAATTAAATCTTTATTTAGTGACTTGTAGGAAAAGTAGAAGATAAATACAAGGTTTTTAAAACAGGGAACTGATTAGAGGGGACCGTTTGGCTCATTTGATGCATGGTTTGGTAAAATCAGGATTTTACCAGATACAGTCAGACCGCAGGTTGGTTTGGAGAATCAAACTAACCTGAGTCTACAGGAACAGATAGCAGCCAACCAGCTGCAGTCAGCTGCTTTTCTACCTCACCGTGGGGGGAGTTCAGACCAACCCTCCTCTAGAGATGTGTTTTAATTCAACAATTAAGTGGTAACTATCTGTTTGCAGTCATGCTCCAGCATCTCATGTCAAGGTTTTGACTAGGCCACTCCAACCTTTATTTGTTCTCTTTTTTAAGCCAATCTGAGGTGGACTTGCTGTTGTTCTTTGGATCATTATTGTGGATGGGATCCAAGATGGCTCTGTTTTAACGACTCAAACTCTTAAGGCTGATTTTATACTTAAAAACCAGGTCGTCTGCGTGTGTTGCAGTTAATGAAAATGTGCCCCCGCCCCTGCCGCAGACAGGAGGCCTCTGATTGGTCCACTCAAAATCTGCTCCGTGCTCACCTTGTTTTTCCTGCCGCTCCGGCGAAATCGCTCCACGCTTGCTCCAATTGTCAGGATTTTCTGACATTTTTCCTTCATGTAATTATGCCAGGGCCCAGGGACACACAGTGTTTGATTTAATGATGTGACTGATACGTGTGGGTTGTCTTATTTAACTTGCTGTTAAATTATCACCGTGTTTCCCAGCTGTGAATGTAACACCTCACTCCATTTATGTTGCCCCACGTTTCCCATTTAATTATTAATTTATTTCCCTAGACTACATTAAAAAAGGTCATTTTGTATAATTGCAAATGAGATTTTAGCTGTAATGCATGTATGCGATTCACTTTCAAAGACAGGCTCTTACCACAACGATCACTTTATGTAAACCCACTCTGTGGGTAACTATACTTAACTGTATGTTAAGTATAGTCAGCGTATGTTTTTATGATATTTCATCCCACTTTTTATCCCACAATATACAATCCTCATCTCGGCGATTCCGTGGTAAAGTTGAAACATAGACTTACAAATTTTGTAATCCAGCATTTTTAATTGACGTTGTGAGCGCATCGGAGCGAACTGGAGCGGAGCGAACTGGAGCGGAGCAAAATCCTCGCTCCTGCTTTTGAATTGAAAACCGATCTGCGATCCACCATATTTCTTTTTTTTTTTTTTTTTAAACAGTGACCTGTATAATAAGAATAATTGTCTTGATGCCAAAAAGAGCCCAACAGATTTTGCTTTCACAAGTGGAGCAGTACGGCATTTGCCATTGTTTTCCGCTTAATTTCTGCATATAAATAGCTTTATTATAATTCATGCAGGGAGTTTTACAGATTATATGGACACTGCAATGTACTGTAAGTAGAACAGGAAAGAAAAAACTGCAAAAAGGAGAAAAGATGAAAGAAAGAGGAGATAAAAGGGAGACAATGATAAAAAAAATGTTTCAGTCTGCTTCATTACCTGCAAAGAGACGTAAAAACAGCTCAACCAACAGGTATAGTATGAGAGATACAATATAGTAGCACCTCGGGCGTGCAGGTGGCGCAGTGGTTAGCGAGCACGGCCCATGTATGGAGGCCTTAGTCCTCGACGCGGCTGACCCGGGTTGGATCTGACCTGTCGTCCTTTGCCTCTCTCATACCCCCTTTCCTCTCAGCATACTTAAAACAAAATAAAATGAGCCACTAGTGCCGTGAAAACTAAAAAAAATAAATAAATAAATAAAATAAAATATATATATATATCTATATATATAGATATATATATATATTTCTTCCACTCCACGCTCCGCTCCGGTCACATGCTCTGGAGCCGAGCCATTTTAAGGCAATTCTTAACCTGCGTTGCTTTCCGAGTAGTTTAAGCCAGTCAATGCGGGTGTTGTGAGCCGATTGTTGGCAGGTGTTTTTAGCCAGTGAGGAAGACTTATTAGAATCAAATATTTTTTTGTTTTTCGCTCAGGATCATGTTTTTTTTTTTTTCTTTTTTATAGTTTATTGGAAAATGCTAACTGGCTTAGCCCTAATAGGATACCTCCTTATTTACCACCACGCACACATGCTTTACATTAAATTTACTCTAAGACATTCATTTACTGACACATGGAGCAAAGAAAAGTGTAAAACACATAAACAATACGTACATTTCAGAAAAACTTTTTATGCAACCATGTTGAGCTACTGGTGTAAAAATAAAAAGTAAAGTCAAATAACGTGATGTTTCTTTAATGAATATGGGGTGGTATTTTGAATCCCTTATTATGCTTTATGATTTCTCAATTCTTAAGGTCTGCCAATTAGTACGGTAATAATTAATTAGTTATTTATTAAAAAATATATTTTTATTTCAGGTATCTTGGGTGGATATTTTTAATTTAGTTAAATTATCTGAAACATTTGATGGGGTTTTTCAACACTTTAACACTCTAGGAAGCAGGTTTCTGTGTCTTTTTGCTAAAATTAGAAGATTTTATTCATAATTATCTTGAACTGTGGAATCTTCCAGCTCCACTTACTACGGTGTTAGACATGAACATGGTTTGGAAACACTGATGATGGTTGACAGATGAGAGGACTTCCTGCTGCAACCTGCTCTATTTAAAGCCATTCATTTGACTTTGCAGGGATTGGTGCTCCCACTCACGCAGAGCTGAGAGCCGGTCCTCCGTTTAGGAACCCTGACAAATGGAGTGAATGGAGGCACACGGTCCGCTGTGTCCTCTTCGCTACTCAAGTAAATAACATTTCTGAGATTCAATCCAAAAGATTTGCTGAGCCCCATTTCACTTCTGCTCAATCTAGTTTGTGTCAAAGCGTTAAGATGTATTATGAAGAGTATGCGATCCAACACCGGCAAATAAAGTACAGTGTTGCTGCACGTTAGCTAAAAGCTTTTATAAGTCCGGGATAATGGTAGCCGTCCTGATTTATGTGCAACTATGTGAGCTGGAATGAGACTTGAAATTGCATAATGCTGTCTGACAAATAGAGAAATATCCCTTTTATTCTCCATTTTAGCGTACACCTCCCTTTGAGGCTGTTTAATTGATAGCTCAACATTTTCCCTACAGACATCCAGATTTACTTTATATGATAAGCACGTTTTAAATGATCTTTTATAAAAGTTTTAATCAAATTAAAGAAACATGGATGGAAAACCCATCATTTATTTGGCTAAATGTTAACTATAATGAGTCCTGACATCGACTCTGCATGGGTGTCACATGCACCCTACAGTGAAATATGAAGTAAACTCAAGTTGATAACAGCATTTTGACTTATTAAGAGCAGCTAGAGGTGATAATATAATTACTTCTGCATTGCACTACATTAATTCCTGAAATGAATCAATGAACCGGAAAATTCCAATAAAGTATTTCCCTGATTTTGAGTCTATAAAGTTGAAACATTTCTCCTGAGATGCTGGTATTCAGTAGAAAACCACAGCAACAGTCATGATGAGGTGGAGCAATCACAAATTCTCTGTCTCAGCCTGCTGTGTATTTTTATTTTACAAGAAACAAAACTGTTTAATATCAATTTCATATCATATTTCCGATTTATTTTCCCTTAGTAAAACTAACTGTAGCTAATTTTAGATGTTTTTAACTCAGATGTCTATGAGTGGTTTTGAAAAAGTGAGAAAATCAAGGAAATTTCCTTCGTATCTTTAAATTATATCTAATACAAGTGGCTATAGGTGTCAGGTTGAGTGGAGGTTTGAAGGACCTAAATGCAGAGACGAAGGCTGAGGTAGTTGCTTGCAAGTTGTGATGGGTTCAGCAACACCGATGCGTCGTTGCATGCATCGAGCCCATAGAGCAAAACACTGTATCGGTGCCAGTGTTGTTTCAAGAAAGTCACTTGACCAATATAGGAGTTGTTTCTAACTGACTGACTCACTAAAGTCCAGTGGTGTAGTCTACATTAGTGTAGTGGGTATACTGTGCTTAGAAATAAGTGCAATGTAATTGACCATGTTTTTTATTTTTAAGCATATTTAACATTGCTTAATTTCTCTGTTGCTTACATTTGAATCAATGAACAACAAACTGTACTACAGTTGGCTTTGTATTGAAAAGACGTCGAAGCTATGAAACAGTACAACAAAACATGCTTAAGTATCAAGTACTACATGTAAGTACCGAAGTACTATGCAGGTTAAAACTGTGTCTATAAAATGATCCAGACATGTTTGTTTTGAGGCTCCTTATGTTTCACTTGTCTTCTTGTTTCTGTTGCAGAGTGTTGGTTTCTTAACCATGTTGTCACATACTTCCTAGGTTCAAGAAGATTAACAGGAGGCCCATTTATACTGATCATCATGAGATGACTTATATTTGACAACAACAGAGAAGATCTTTTATCTGTATAGGTATTGTTTATTAAGCTGAACCCTCTTTCACACTCAGCTGTGCTACATGGAATGGTTTGCATGCAAGTGATCAGTGGTTTAAGGTTTTCAGGCTCCCTGCTTTATCCTCTCTTTGCCTTGCAGCTATATTTGCTGTGATCAGTGGGAATAAAGTAATTTAATATGTTTTTCAAGTGGCAAAATCCACCTGAAAACTTAGTCAGTGCAGTCAGTTCATTCAGATTACTATCCTGCCTTCCAATATTATTTCTGTCGGAGCCGCTCAGATCCCCACATACCGGCGGTGCGCTGTCAGTAGGAATCCCATTCAACCGCAGCCTCTGGCCGGTTCGCCACCTCGCGGTTCGCCGTGGCGGCTGGAAAACGGTTTTCATGAACGTAATCCAAACTGCAGGCACCAGGATAATAAAAGCAAAGATGCTTTGTCGACAGATTTCAACATTTTCAGTTAATTTAGACGTTAATAAACTGTTTCAGAGGAGTGATCACAGCGCTCTGTGTCATCAGCGATCTGTCCGTCTCCTTGTCAGCTCCCTGATCAGAGTCTCTGATTGGTTGATGCGGCGCGTCGAGCAGCAAAAATTCAATTTTTCTATCTCGAGCAGCAGCGCGTTTGCAATGTCTCATCTTTTGTGATTTATTGTTAAAGTGATCAAGAATTTTGGAGCAGGAAGGTTTCAGCTGCATCTAAAAATGTCAGATATTTTCAATTCAAACATAGACAGGAAGTAATACAATATAACCTACAATAACTTCAATTATATCATTGCACTAGGTCATCAAATCAATTCAGTTTAGTCTGTCAAATAAGCTACCTGTAATGTCTTTAAATGTCCTGCAGGTGTCAGTATTCTGTGAGACAGTATCAACTCCGTATCAATACAGTTTGGCAATGTGTCGAAACGCTTCAAGATGCTTCATTAACCCTTCAATACTTGTAAGTTTAATATCCAAAAAAAGAGGTAACAGAAGCAAAAATCCACAAACATTAAACCACAAAATCCAAAAATGCTGAAATCCAGAAAACTCACATGTAGGGTAAGAAATGATGATGACGAACCAGCAAATTGTGACTGAACAGGAGGTGCATATATGGGAGACAGAAGCAAAGACCTAATGAGCACATTGGGAGCAGATGTGAACAGAGGAATTTAGAAGGGAGCTAGGGGAAAGTTCACTGACACAAGAGGGCAACAGAGGGCAAATAAAAACACTTAAGAACACAAATACAATAAAAAAAATAAATAAATAATACAAAATGGAAATTAAACCCAATGAAAACTCGAGGATAAAACTTAACACAGAACCAAAACCATGACAATAGTTTGTATATGAGAGACCCATTGATCACTATGAGTAAAACTACCACAGAATCACAGTATTACCACAACAAACTATAACATGATTAAATTACTATTGTTTGAATCACAAAAGCTGCATTTATACCTCCTGCGCCTGAAAAATTTAAATTACTTTTAATAAAATTTAAGTTATTAATAATAATTATTGAGATTTCTGCACAAACACTTTATCATAATACCCACCCAATTTAAGAGTATTTTTTAATTGGTTGTTAAACATAAAATATTATATAATCTCTTTTCTTTCTGTCAGAATAACAACAGGCTGATCTCAGCTGTTTGATTAGTCAGGCTGTTTGCTCTGACTGTATCAGCCATCAGCCTGCAGTTGGCTGCTTTTATCTTGGAAACTGCAGCTGCAGTGACCTTCGTCAGGCAGCTGACTTGCAGCATGCAGCAAAAACATGCAGCTGATTCTTTATACTCTGGCATCTCATGAGGCCACTCCTTACAAGGACTTTAAACAATATAATGGAAAATGTGTTTGACATGAACCTTTTAGAAACCTGGTTATGCATGGATGGTTGTCTACAATGCCTATTCACATGTATGTAATTCTCTTTCTGTAGTAAATGAAATAATTAAGTAATTATGTCATTTAAGTAATTACTAAATTACTTAAACCCATCAGTCTGAAGTTGCTTCAGAAAACATTTAAAGAGTCAGAAAAGTAATTTTTATTTAATGAAACCATTTAGGTTGAATAATTAAAACACAGACTTGGGTTTTACATAGAGAGGAGGGAGAAGGCGCCATGGCTTAGAGTGAATCTGTTTTTGGGATGGCTTCCTCACCCAGTATACCAGCTGGCATACTGGGTGGGGACGCCCATGAAATTCCACTCGTATGCCAGTGGATGGGATGTAGCTTTTAACATACTCTAGATTTTGGCATGCAACTGATTTATAATACTTTGAGAGGTCAAAGCTTTAAGCTTTTCATCAATAGGGTATTTTTTCAATAATAAAACATCTTAAGTTCTGCAAAACAACAGTCTAAATTTTACTGAACATAATTACAACTTATAATTTCATAATTTATGACTGATCTAAAATTCAACCCCAACGCTGAACTGAATGGAAAGTTCTGAAGTAATAAATATGAATGAGAGCGACGTTCACTGTGAGGAGAATGAGCGACACACAGCTCGCATTCACATTGAACTAATAACACTTTTCATTGGATTAGGTCAGGTTTTACGGCACTTATTACAGCCAACAGCATGATGGACCAGCATTTCTGCTGCCTGTACTGGTCTGCACGAATCAGACTCATCTTCTGGTATTTCTGATGCCAGTTTTGCAGAGAGCTTGGCAGAGTTTTATGATCTAAAAAAGAAAGACTCGGACAGAAAAAAATTCAGGTTTTTGTGCAAACTGTGCCCACAGTGACTCAACAAACAAGTACTAAGCTACGTCCACTTCACATTTAAAGCAACACATATAGTTAAAGCAGAGGTCTTCAACAAGGGGTCCGCGACCCCCTAGATCCACAGAGGTACTGCATGGGGGTCACGAAAGTTTTGGTTGATTACACTTTTTTTTATATATATATTTATTCCCCCCTGCAATTTTTTCCACTAATTGAAATGTCTTTAAATACACATTAACATCAATACATGAATTCTGTAGTAAACAGATAAGTGGAGGCAGAAGATGTCTTTCAGTCATCAATGCACACATTCAGCGACACACAGGAGCTCTTTCAATCTGGGCACCGTTTCATTCACAACACCTGTCCCATCAACCAGGAATCAGAATCAGAAATACTTTAATAATCCCAGGGAGGGATTACTTTTGTTATATTACTCCATATGTAATAGAGTGACTATAGGACCAGTTTGATATAACACTATTTCATACAATATATATAATTAGGGGGTCCCCGCTCCATCTCGCCATCAGTTTGGGGGTCCTTGGCCTGGAAAGGTTGAAGACCCCTGAGTTAAAGCATCCAGTACAATCTTGGGAAAAAATTGGTACTGAATGAGGAATGAAATGAATCATTTTTGATCCAGATCGTTCCAGCAGAACCTGATTGTACCTGCATGTTTCTGCAGTTCTGTGTGATTTGGCTAAATGAAGGCTTCACTGCACATACAGTTTACCTTGACTGCATCCAGTATTTTCCATTTCTTTCTTTATGTAATGATCACACATTTAAAAGGTGAAATATCAGGTTCTATTGTGTAGAATTGTGACTTAATTTATCAAATGAACTTGAACCAGTTCATTTATAGGTTTGTGAAATTAGTTCATGTTTGAAAAAGTGAACTATGAACGTCTTGCATCTTTCATCTGTGTGAACTGAAGTTTGAATTTGTTCTTTTGAATTATGAACTGGAACAACTTTACTGAAATAATTATTGTAAAAACATTTAACTGTCATTTGGGATTAATAAAGTACTTTTGAACTGAATTAAATACAAAGAAAAAATATGCTGTAATTGCTACCAATATGTTTTTTCCTGTTATTGAATATTCCTTAATAAGTTAGAACCCTGTAAAGCCACCATAAAAAGGACAAACCTTCTGTGATATACATCATAATCAGGGTGGAGGCTTTCATTTGTGACTTGTGCATAACTGACGTAATGTTATGAATTTTACTTCATTCACTTGTTCAAAGTTGGTCAGTGATATATATCACTTATAACATGGATTGGATCATATTTAATGCTGAAAACTGAGTCTTTCCTGCACTGATTTCTTCCCACTGATGAATGCTGGGATAGATTGATGGTATGCATGTGGTTGGACTGTCTGGTTAAACTGGATCCATGCTATTTGCTCTGGTTCCTGATCATCTTTGCTGCTTGTGGTAAAATATGCTGCAGAGCCCAGTAGGACAGATATTTGTTAACACTTCTGCTGCAGCAACTCTGTGAGGAAAGAAGGCAGAAGAGAAAACAAAAATCCTTTCTCTGTTTGCAATGTTAAAAATAATTTCTACTCATCGGGGAAATCACAGAAATTGTTGCTTTAAAAATCTGTGAGACGGAGGATTAGGTGATAAGACTGGGGCAGGAACGTTAGTTTAAGAAGGGATTCCTGGTTCAAAAACATTTTATGAAACAGTTGGAGCTCAACTTCAACGCCTCGAGGAGAAAACTGTCATTCTAGCTTTAATTCATGCCAGCTGTTCATGTTTAGACATCAGCTGTCCCTCATTTTGTCATCATCTAACACCAGCTTCACTGATTGACTTATTTTTCCTTCTTTGTGTCTATTAGGAGTTCAGAGGATCAGAGTGAAGTGAATTCTTTCATTCAGAGGCAGATAGACGGACAAAGATCCTACATCTGGTGCATGCTGCTGATATAGGGGGTTGTGCTGCTGTTTGTGGGGGGGGGGCATCTTACCAGCACATGTCTCAGCTTTAAAGCAGCAGCGGCTCATTCTGCATCGGCCTGCTTGGCTGCACTCTGCTGTGTAGTCCTCTGCATCGCTCTGATTATGCTCTGCTGGAAATCTTTTAACCACCTAGAAAGAAAAAAGTATTTATTTAAACCTGGCACATTTATATTCACATTATACTGTAGCTTGACATGGAAGCCCGTGAATAGGAGCCTCTCGGCTGTCATGATGGTGTTTTTATCTCAATCAGACATTTTGATGGTAAATATTTCTCCCTTTTGGCCGTACCTAAGGGGCTGTAGCTTCCTGCAGGCAGTGTGCGTAATGATGCCCGCTGTCATTCTTACACATCTCCTCTGGCAGCAGCAGTTTCTTTCTGTTGCCAGGCAGAAACACAGAGTTCCTTCGTTACTAAACATAAAAAAACAACTCATTCCTATCTGTGATTTTGGCTCCTGTCATTCCTGATTTCGAATGAGAAGCCAAACTAAATCCTCCTCATAAAGGGTAAATATCTGCTGCTCATCCTTTTACCCCTGAACAGTTAAACACTTTGATCAGAGCGAGACAGCATTCTGCGTTCTGAAGTTAAACATCTATTTCTGGAATATGTTTGCATAAGAGAGTTTTCATTAGCAGACTGTAAATATTTCTCCTGCCTGAACACTGAAATCCATTATGCATGGAGGGGAGCGCTCCACACTGCAAATCAGCCGGGTTGTTCGGAAACTGTTTTGGATACATGGCTTCTATCATCCCAATTAGCTTCACTTTGTATTTTTGTAATCTTGTGGGGGCTGTGTGTGTTTGGAAGTAGCTTTGGTGCCGGTGTGTTTCAGGAAGGTTAATTATTTCCAGGGTGCCTCCAGTGAGAAGCACTTTGATGTACAAAGCGTCTTTACACGAGCTGAACTGAAAGCTCATCTGCACGCATGCACCTTTGTCTCCGTCTGCCGCCATGAATCGCTGTGTCTGTTTACACTGACTTCGGCTGGAAACACAAAGGTGATCGTTTTTTTGTTTTGGCTTTTTACCAGGAACCACAGACATCTGTGTGCATTCTCATCATGTTTCACTCCAGATGTCATGTGATGTAATAAAGATGCAGCTTCTTAATTAGTGTAATGTTTGACTCTCTGTTATGAAAAATCTAAAACGAGAGAAAAAAAAGTATATTTATTTTAAGGTTTTTAATTATCTTGAGACAGTAGTGCATTTAAACGCCTACTGTACAACACGCTGCTTTACTACAGGTGAAGAATTGTAAATAAAAGGCATGAAGTCAATTATTCGCTTATTTTATTGCATAATTCCATAAAGTATTATTTTTTTTTTAAATAAAGAAACATTAATACAAAACAATACCAATTGCAATTAACTATCAATGGTGGGCAGATTTTTCTATATATAAAAATATATATTAAACTTTAGGGCTGAAACAATCAGATTAATATTTATTAATCGAATATTGAAATAATTGTCAACTAATTAAGTAATTGAGTAATCTGGAGTATAGAGTCTCTAAAACATGCCTTTAGCTGATAGAGAAACCCTCTTAGAGCAGTTATTATACCAAAATTGTATAAATATATATGAAAATATAAACTTTTTGCTGTCAATCTGCTCTATAATCCAGAACTCCTTAAGGGGAGAATGTCAGTTTCACCTGGTTTTATTCTATTAAAAATCTTCTTCAATTAACCTTTTGATATCTGATAATCAATTAATTGAAAACTAAACAACAGATTAATAGATTAGCAAAATAATATTAAGCTACAGCTCTTTTAAACATAAATATTAAAAATATTTGTATCAAGCATGAATTCTCTCTAGCTGGTATAAGCTACGTTTATGGAGCTGTTTTTTTTTTGTAATTACTGATTCTTTTTCCCGTGTTACTTTCTTTTCCTTCCTCTCAGATAGCAAGTAGAAAAATTTACGAGGGTCTTTGCTTGTTTTATAGCTACTCCTCCATCAACAAAAGCTGTTTACATACAAGTAAAACAACGAGGCAAACAGGTTTGTGCCCTTTAAGGCCAATTCAATTTATGCTTCTGATGCAAAGCCTCTGCAACTTTCAGATCTGTCTCTCTGCACGACCACGCCCCCCTCGCAGAGGTTCTGCAACCGTTGTCGCGTACCTCAAAAAAATCCTGACTATGCGTCGTACGGCAGCTATGATTGGTCCTTGGTATGCCTTTCCGAATGTCTGTGTGGTCGTCCTTCTCAATTCGGTGCCGGGGCGCGCCATTTTTAAAAACCGAGGAAAAACTACAATGGACAACTACGACGAAAGGTTAATTGGTCTTTTTGCCAACTCCATTAACAGAACCTGTTCCTCTTCGATGTCTAGCAACTCTAGATCCATCTGCGTGACTGTGATATCTTGCAGACGTACCATTGCTGTTTGGGAAGATAAACACTCCCACTGTCGCTGTCCAAGTTCCCGTGACCATTCACCGAAGTTCTCTCGAGTTCTCAAATAGGCTCCCCCTTGTGCTTTGGCGGGAATCTGCTGTGTGTCCCTAGAAATTACAGAGCGACAGTGACAGAAGGATACCAGCAGAACTGGTTCCCGACCAGACCCAAGGGACATTTGATGTGTGAGGTTGCAGAAGTATAATCTGCCCTTTAGGCTACTGCAATCAACAATAGCAACGCAACACGTCGTCCTCCATAGGGAGTATTGCCACATATGTATTTATTAACAACTCATCCTAAGCCATGAGAACAGTATTTTTGTTATTAGCAGAATATGCATTTAGAAAAGCATGATCCAAGTTTAAAAAATAGAAAGCCATCCATCCATTTTGCATCATGCTTATCCCAAGCGGGGTCGCGAGGGGTTCTGGTGCCTATCTCAAGCTGTCTACGGGAAAGTGGTGGATTAGATCCTGGACAGGTCGCCAATCCATCGCAGGGCAACACGGAGACAAACAACCGTTCACAAACACACTCACGCATAAGGAGAATTTGGAGAATCAATTAACCTAACAGTCATGTTTTTGGACTGGTAGAGGAAGAAGGAGTACCCAGAGAGAACCCACGCATGCACAGGGAGAACATGCAAACTCCATGCAGAAAGACCCCAGGCTGGGAATCGAACCTGGAACCTTCTTGCTGCAAGTCAGCAGTGATACTCACTACACCTGTGAGCAACCCAAACAATTAAAAACCAAATTAGTAAAACACGATCCATTTTAAGAACATCAGTGATTCTGTTGATACAGCATGGTCCATGTTGACATGAAATGGTGAGTTTTTAATGTAATAAAAACATTTTATACCTTTGATTATTTGCAGTTTTTAACCCCCATGGTTTAAAAAATGCAATTTCATATCAAATATTTTCCAGGGTATTGATATTGAGTTTGAAATCTTTGCACCATGACGGCCCTATTTGAACGTGCAATAAATTATTCTTTCTGTCAGTTGTGACCAGATTAGAGGCCATTATCCCAAAATGAAAACATTTATATTTCATTGTTTGTGTGAACAGGAGAACAAAATTTGATTTTGATCCGACCGGAATTGAGAGAAGTTCGAGTTGTGACTAAACTTAGCAGGTTGGCTGTTATCATCATAATCCCCATCAGCTGTTCTCGGTGTTATGCAAACCAAAGTCAGGCTGTGTTCTTCACAGCCTTCAGTTTCCGTTTGTTTCTGTCAGAAACAAGAGAGTTTCATTCTTTAATTTTCCTGTTAGTTTCTTTTTTCCTCCATCCTCAGCCTCAGGAGCAAAGAACAATAAGATTATTTTCGGAGAGGAAAATGAAATTCATAAAAGAGCTTTTTCTTTTTCCAAAGCTCCCGGCTGTTTCTCTGAGGCTTTTATATCGTCAGTCTGATTGGAGGCTTTGTTTTGTCCTCAAAAGCCTCTGTCTTCTTTGCTATTGCTCAACTTATTTTGTATTTTCATTTTTTACATGTTTGTGGATTAAAAAAATCATGTTTTAAAATATTTTCTGGGGTGTACAAATCCTATTCGAGGAATTAATAATGACAAAGATCAGTCCTTCACATATTTATATTGTTGAGGCGGGAGTCCATTTTTTTTTCTTCAAATTGCTGTTTATTGTTTCAGCTTTGACAAGAAAAAACCAGCAGAGATTTATTTGGCTCCGGGCATCTAAAAAAAGAGAGAAAGTCAAAGTGAAAGGCAGAATGAAAAATTGATAAGCTTCTGCTTCTTTCTGGCCGGGGTTTGACTTTACAGCTACTTTGTCTTTCCCTGCTTCTGTGTGTCGTGTGTGTGAGCATCTGCTGATCTCCCTCCATCACTCACTGCCCTGAGAGTGGGTGGGTTCCTCTGTCCAGGCGCCCTTTCATGTCACTTCCTGATGTCATTTGGCCTGTAGGCCAAAGCAATGTGTTTTTCTGTCTGTTGGTTTTTATTATGCTGCCATTTGCAGCATTCTGTTACTTAAAGATGGAAATTTGTGTTTATCAGTTTAAAACTAATGTTATTTTTAATTACATGACAGGTAGATAAAAATAAACCCTCTTAATGTGAGAATTTTGGAAATAAATACATTTCTGTCTCC
>NW_015151488.1:169940-172099 GCF_000732505.1 Cyprinodon variegatus | reverse complement strand
ATAACGACACAACAATAGGCCCGTAAGCAACATGATCTGGTCCCATATGAAGTACAACACCACATGTTGGTGTATTAAGAAGGTCCGGTCAGTTAATCGAGTATCAGGTGGGTTTAAGAGTTAATTTTTCACACCATTACATCCCCAAAGAGACGTCCTTGTCCACAATTGCATAGGGGGCAATCAGGTGTCGGTGACAGGGCTCCTAAGAGGTCAGGGGCCCCTAAGCAACTGCAGTGTCTGCTTACCGATAGTTACGCCATTGCTTAGAGATAGGGTGAGCAGCTCAGTCATCGGGGAGGACTCAGAGTAGAGCCGCTGCTCCTCCACTTAGAGAGGAGCCAGCTGAGGTGGCTCGGGTATCTGGTTAGGATGCCTCCTGGACATCTCCCTGGTCAGGTGTTCCAGGCACGTCCCACCAGGAGGAGGCCCAGGGGGAGACCCAGGACACCCTGGAGGGACTATGTTTCTCGGCTGGCCTGGGAGCACTTTGGGATCGCCCCGGAGGGGCTGACCTAAGTGGCTGGGGAGAGGGACGTCTGGGCCCCCCTACTGAAGACGCTACCACTGTGACCCGACCCGGGATAAGCCCAAGAAGATGGATGGATGTTTATTTCTCTGTAGTATTAAACCGTTTGTGTGAAACCTGTCTTGGTTTAAGATTGGCATTAAACAAAAAGGTTTTAAGGTTTTGGGTGATTTTAGTGTTTTTAATGTTTATTCAGTCCTGATTGTTCTATTTCTCAGCAATATACCTTAAGAACTTCCCTTATCTTACATTCAGAACCACAATCTAGGGAATCTATTACCGTGCATCAGCTTATTTATCCCATCATGTTTGTCTACTTAGCCAAAGCCTCAACGGTCTGTAAATGGGAAAAATTAGTTTCAATGACCAAAGGCTAATTATCTCCCAGAGACTAATCAAAGTTAGGCTTCATAATTTCAACCTCATTCGGCTCACTCTGCAGAGGTTTTCTTTTATTGGCCTCAAGGAAAAAAAGAAGAAGAAAATCTACATAAAATATTCATTGCTGTGCATAATCAGACACGCTGTTCGAGACCTAGTTAGGTGTTAGGAAGCTGGACGCACTCAGCAACCCAGATTGGACTCTGAAAGTGGGAAATGTTTGAAAAGCAACACATCTGTTGGCTTAGTATGAATTCCCAGTGAAACCAGAGGGGGGGGGGGGTCAGTTGTAAACATGTTAGAAGCAGATCAGCATCTTTAAAACTTAGACTGAAGTGAATGTCTGACTGCATTTGAAAGTCAGTTATGTCATCATAGATAGTAAGACCCTCCTCTATGTGTGTGTGTGTGGTCCAGACAGTTACGCAATGGTTGGTGACTAATTAATGGTGCATTTATTTTCTCACTCCTGTTATTTGACAACAGCAGATTTTATTGTCGTCATCCTCTCGTCACCAGCTGCTGGTTGAATACGGTACTGACTAAACTTAATCAGATTAGGATTTTTGAGGCCAGGAGTAAAATGGCACTGTGTGCTCACAGTGGTTGTGTGCTAATACGTCGCAGTGCCATCACAGGACAAATGCATATCAGCAGCCCAGGGCCAATCAGACACACTAATTGGCTTGTTCAGTGTCACATGGTGCCACAGCAGCAAATTTGGCTTCTTTATTCATCATAAGTTCACTCACTTTGCGCTAGATCACAGGTGCATCAGGCTTCTACATCATAAAATTGCAGAAACATTTAGATATGTGGAAACATACAGGAATAATACACTTATAATCCGTTACTTTAAACAAATTTTAACATTGAAATAAAATGCATTTTTTTTATATACATTGAATTTTCAAATAAAAAAATATTTTAAAAACAATAGATAAGTTTTTTTTTAAGTAGGGAAAACAATTGTTCAGTTTAGTGATGCACGATATTGGGATTTTGGCCGATATCCGATATGCCGATATTTTAAAACTCATGTAGCCGATACCCGATATCGATACTGATGTTAAAGCTGGACAAAAATAAGTAGTCATTGAAAATAGCAGTTTTGTTATCCATTTCTGACACTTTGAAAAATAATATACTCAAATATATTTTCATATGCTGATATCAAATTGATTTTTAAAAACGTGGTATCGATCTATTTTACTTTCAAAATCTCGTGAAATTTCATCGTTCTGTTACA
>NW_015151488.1:161447-167728 GCF_000732505.1 Cyprinodon variegatus | reverse complement strand
GAAAACAGGAACAATCAGACCGGGACCCTGACAGAGGGATTTAGGGGTTAGGGCGGACATTTGGACACATCCAAAACGTTATTCCAAGGATATAATATCTCACATCCTTAAAATCTATCAGTTTTGTTTGTTTGATTTTGGTGTGAAATAATTTTGACCCAACATTTAAAACTAAGTCTACACATACAGTGTATTGAAGTGAAGTTTATAAACTGACCGACAGTCAGATTTCTGCTGCAGTTAAAGTCTTTCTACAATTTGCTCTGAGGAGACAAATTGAATTGGAGCCTGATCTATTTATCACTGCCTGAAATAAAATAGAATCGTTTGGAAAGATCCATTTTTAACTGACAAGAAACTGAGGAGTTGAAATCATTAATCCTTCTCAGTGGGGGGGCTTGGGGTGTAAATACAAAATGTTTCCTTCGCAGTGATTTGGGCTGCTTCTCAGAGGTGGCTGATATAGATTCTAGTTTAGAGAAGTGCTGTAAATGACAAAAAAAGGTTTATTGGTGAACTCTGATATACTTCCTTTGCTTTAACTCAGGGGTCTTCAACTTTTTACAAGCCAAGGACCCCCAAACTGATGGCCAGATGGAGCAGGGACTCCCAAATTATATATATTGTATGAAATTGTGTTATATCAAACTGATCCTATAGTCACTCTATTATAGATGGAGTAATGCAACAAAGGTAATTTCTCCCTGGGATTATTGAAGTATTTCTGATTGTGATCCCTGGTTGATGGGACAGGTGTTGTGAATGAAACGGTGTCCAGCTTGAAAGAGCTCCTGTGTGTCTCTGAATGTGAGCATTGATGACTGAAAGACATCTTCTGCCTCCATTTATCTGTTTACTACAGTATGGTGAATTCATGTTAATGTGGATTTAAATACATTTCAATTAGTGGAAAAATCGCCATACAAGTGTTGGTCAGCTGGTGATTATCAAGCATAAAAACCAACTCAGTCAGACTCATGTTGCAGCAGGAAAGTCGTTTGCAACAATAATGTCAGCATCTGCAAATTCTCCAACCAGCCCACATCCGACCAGATGACGAGCTTCAGAGCAAACAGTGAATCTACATCTGAAAAAGTAAAAGGGGTTGGAAGATGGACTGTTTTACTAACTGGCTTGAAGGGGAAAAAATGGCCTCACTGGTATCTAGTGTATGTTTGAAATGCACCAACTGTTGTAAAGCAAATGTTAAACTCTGAAAGGCAATGCTTTACGCACAGCTGTACTGTTAGTTCTGTTGTCAGTTTTAGGAACTGAACTTTAACTTCTGTTTATAGGAAATAAAGACAGCTTTGAATGCCTTGCTGGTATAATTAGATTTTAATTCGATGGAAGGGATTGTGCTATATCAAATGTCCAGATACTTTTTACATTTCTGAAGAGGTAGTTTTTTTAAGAAGTTGCTTAAAATATTTCAATTCGATTCAATTCAGTTTATTTGTATAGCGCCAATTCACAACACATGTCATCTCAAGGCACTTTACAGTTCACCAGATCATACAGTCAAATTCAAAGTTTTCTATCTAAGGAAAACCAGTTGATTTCATCAACTCATTGACTCAAAGACAATCCCTCACACTAAGCATGCTTGTAGCGACAGTGGAGAGGAAAAACTCCCTTTTAACAGGAAGAAACCTCCTACAGAATATCAGCGGTTTATAAATATTTAAAACTTTTCTTCAAAAGCGTAAAAAATGCAGTGTTCAAAGGTTTATTTATTATTAGGAGTAAAAAGAGTTTTTGAATTAAAAAGGTAAAAAATGAAGGTAAATATTTTCCTTTTTCGATTAAAATTTAATTTAAGATTTATTGATTTCACTCCCTGTAATAAGGCGATTTCAAATTTTAGTCTATAAATAGAATCTTTCTATTTTATATTTTAATTTTGTTTAAAAATTTCTGTAAATATAAGTAATTATAAGTTCCATAACTAATCATAACTCAAATATTAAATCATTTACTGATTATCCTCTGAACAATATTCAGGGTAAATTTTCTGTTTTGGTTCTTTTTTATGATGATTATATATTAAAAAACGTAATCTTTTTATTGTTTTTACATTGCTTTTAAATCAAGGAGCTCTGCACTGGAACAGTTTGTTGATCATGTTTAAATAAATGAACTAAAACTACTTCTGTTGCTTGTGGTTGCACTGGTGACGTGTCCAGGGTGTACTTCACCTCCGGCCCAGTGACTGCTGCAGGGTAAGCGGGTCAACAGTGACGAGTCAGGATGTTGCTTTGCTTTGTCGCCTTATCCAACTTTTAGAAGAGCTCATTCTTTGACATTTTCCCCTGTGAACTGGCAGCAAGTCTCAGTTTTCTTTGCTGCCTGGCTTTATATTGATGTCCTGACGTAATAAAGCCGGATTGTATTTCCCCTCCAGTGACACATACTGGCTCTAAGAAGAGACACCGATTAATCTAACGGAGCATGGCTCTCCGATTTTACCTTTAGTGGAGTTTAAATTGAAACCTAAAAATAAAATGAGATGAGTTGTTGTTTGGATGCAGAGGAATAAAACCCAGTAAATAATAGTTTCTGGTGTTTGATAATCCGCATAGGGAGATATGCTGTTCTGGATTCATCAGATTATTCTGAAATATTACCTTTGGTTTGGAGATGTTTAGTTTTATGAATCATAAACACCATTTTCTACACGAGGAAAAACATTTAGGAATTAATAAGTTAGGTACATCCTTACCAGTTCTGTCTGTAAAATAACTTTTTTCTCAAATTGTGGTAAATAAATTATTCTCTTTTTATTGAAGCCCTGCATATAATTTAATCACCTACATCTTAGAAAGACCCCTCTGTATGAGCATGTTTAAGATAGGCATGCTGCCTGAAACAGATTTTTGATTATTTCCAACAATATTTACATAAATATTTGTGATTTCACAACTAATAAAAATGTATTGCTGCATAAATGTTCAATTTATCACACCCTATAGGCTTTTTGATAACTTAAGTTGTATACTAGTAAAAACTATAATGATAACTTTACCAAATCAGCTAAACTGAAGTGACATGAAAAGTTCTCTGAATGATGGAGAAAAGGACCAGCTCCTTTCTCCTACTTAAAGGTGGGGCATTAAGGGTTATGTTTCTGATTCTCCTGCAGAATGGAAAATGTTAGACGGGTCTGTAAATGTTACAAATAACTACTGCATCTCAGTGCCATTCTTCCTTACCGCTGAGTCGTTTTTGTCCAACTTACCTTGATGCCACAGTCTGGGAAGTTTGTCTTCATCCCAGTTGGACAGCCACGGGATGTTACAGCAGTGTCAGAATAAAATAACAGTAAAATTCAACCCCAAATGTTTCATGACACTGGCAGATGTAGATTTAATTGATCTAATTTAGCCAAGCAGTAAGGGTGAAACAGGTAGGCATCTGTCCAAAGATAATAATACAAAAGGAGGACAAAGGTTAGAAGGGGGAAATTCTCCTCCTGCAGAAAGTGCTCTCCCAATGCAGGGGAAACAAATCCTGTCACAGATATCTTACTCAGCACAACTTCAAAGTCAGGACTCTGGTATTTCTTTACCATGAATGCTGAGGTGTTTAATCACATTGGTTGTGTGATACAATTTATTGCAAGTCTTCCACTTAGACAGCGGGTCATTTTTAAAATGAAAGATATATCACTCTTTAGATTACTTCTGCACGCACATTTATCCTCACATTTCATGCACGTTCTTCTTTGTTGGTGTTCAGCGTCTTCTCCTTCCTCTGGTTGGTGGATCGGGTATTGAAACAGAGGCTCAATGCAGACACCTCCTTCTTGCTGTAGCCCCATTAGCCCAGATAAACGGGGTTGGAAAGGAGCCTCCAGACTGCTGTGCTGATGGACGTCATCATGGGATGGACGCTGGTCAAACTGGGACTAGAGCCTTCCAGAAAAATAACTAACAAAAAGTAACACAAATGTAGCTCACCACTGAAGGTGTGTAAATTAGCATGTGTCATACAGGGGAAGAAATAATTAATTAAACTCCATGATTTGGGTTAGGTCTTTATGTGCTGTAAAGCAAAGGATTGTGGGCAACCATACTGCTCCAAACAGAGGCAGGAACATCAGGAGGTCCCTATGCTAAATGAACAGGCGATAGGAAGCATCCTGCCTTCTCATCCTTTCTATCTTCCAGCACTATTAGCATAGCACTTAAAATGGTGATTCTGGAAACATTTAAGTCTCCTTACCAATTTGAGGTACATGGAGCCAAAGGATCTCTTAAAAAAAGATTTGAATCAGTCCAGCAGAATTGCAATGTTTGTCCTGGTTTAAATCGATTATTTATTGGCGGAGCCCAATTCTTCTTAATATACTTAGAATATAGACAACAATCATTAGGGAATGATTTGAAATGTTTCCAAGATTAACCACAGCCAAGCATCAAAACTCATTTAAGTGCCTTTAATCTATTTTAGACGCTTATCAAATGATCATAAAGGAAAAGTCCGGTCATTATCTATACCTAAAACGAATACGTTTGCTGTGATTTGATGAATTCAGCGTTAATCAGTAAAATAATAAAAATAATAAGCACTTATCATTTATTGAAAAGTAGGTAATAATTTCATGCTTAAAGTACTTTCAGAAGTTTGTGTTCTGAATGTGACCGGACTTTACTTTTTGATGCATTTACAGAGTTTGAAAAACTTTTCATATGCAACATTTTAGATCTGAATTTCACCTCGCACTCTTAAGATGAATAGCTTTTCCACCCGTTTGGGTAAAATCATATTGTTCTCTGCATCCTGTTGTGCTTTAGGTTCAGATATAACTTCATGGTGACTGAAAAACCCCAACAAATTGTGAGATTTCTCTCATATCATGCTCTCATCATTAGTTATCCTGCAACACTTTCAAATGATTTTGATTTAAAACCCATTTTTGAATCCTAACGGCCTGCTTGTGATACATTTTGCCTTTAGTGTGAGATTTATTGGTTCTCGCCAGCGAATCGGCTTCACAGGTTTCACAGTGCTGCTGTGAAATCGTTGGCCTGATCCAAATGTGTCTGATATCTTTGCTGGCATTTTTATTGGCTTCCTCTTTGTTCTTAGATGGAGTATAAATCTTTGTTCTGGGCTCAGATCCATCAACGCTCAAACAAATACAATTTCCCCTCCCTCCATTCTTTTCTGAGCTGCTGTGGTCTGATCCCTTCAGACGCTAAGAACTGCGTTTCCCTTTGTTGCAGGGAAAGTTCATTTAAAAACCTTTTAAAGTACAGAGAAACAATCCTAAAAAGCAGCATTTATCCATCCATCAAGCTTATATGCCACGCTTAGCCTCCCAAAGAAACCGTGGTTAAACCTGCCACTGTGATCTCGTCATAGAATTGGTGTCACAGGAGCGAGGAAGGCCTCATCAGATGCAGGTTGGCTGATGGAGATGAAGCAGAGGATGGTTGAGGCTGGCGTCCATGATGTGGGGTCAGGTTCCTCCTTGAGTTCTGTATTTTCCCTGAGTAAAGCTACTTTCTTACGTTCTGCATCTGTCCGTGCGTCGCTCTGCTGCAGTTTTAGGTTTCTGTGCTTGAGACTGTTTGGAGCTCGGCTTTGTGTGTCGCTGTGTGTTATCGTCACTCTATGTGTTGCTCTTTGTGCTTGTGTCCCAAGGTGCATGGACATAGGCAGATGATGTAACATTTTTTGTCCCCTGAGTGTCACTTCACATGAGCCAAAAGCTTTGGAGTTCATTGTGTGGCAGACTGTGTGTTTGTGTTGGATAATCTCCTGCTGCATCTAGTTAAAAATAGCCTTGAAGCCACTCAGTTTATTGTGAAACCATAATCCCTAATTGTTCAAAGTGCAGACTTTCATCATGGGAGAGGAATAAAGTGGATGGCTGTTTTGGTTAAGCTCAAGGCTTCAACATTGTTTTCATAAAAAAATGTTTAAAGCATTTGGGACTTTGCAGACATACAGAAACTTGTGTTTTAGCAACTTTTGGGTCGTGTGATGGACCGAGCAGTAAGGACAGTCAGGCACAGGTGTATGTCAAAAAACAGCGTTCTTTTATGTAACCCAAAAAAATGAAAAATCACAAGTACAAAAATGGATCCAGAAAAGAAGTCAAAGGAACCAAAACTACTCAAAATATCTGTAACCGAACAAGACTAACTGACAAACTGATCTCAATTAATGAGACAAAGGTGAACTTAAAGGAATAGTACACCCAAAACATGATTAGCCTTCATTTTCTACTCACCCCCATGCTGAACAACACTCTGGAGTACTTTTTTGATATC
>NW_015151488.1:158530-160589 GCF_000732505.1 Cyprinodon variegatus | reverse complement strand
ATTCCAAATAATAAGATGGCTTTGTAAATGAAACCCTGTATGAAAAAACTAAATAAAACAAGTTTTGTTTGTTACATCCGTGTGGCTGTAAGTGCAGCTATCACAGGTCGACTCCAGGATTTCATAAGCGGTGACACTGCAGACACAGTTGAAATACAGGTGAAGAAAATCATGTACATAACTGAATGCTGTAGCTCTGGTAGAAATACAAGAGAACTTCTGCATTAACATAGGAATAAACATTAGATCAAGTAAAGACAAAAATCTAACATAAAAGCTCTAAGAAATAAGCAAGACAAACAGACGTGAAAACATCTAAGAAAAACCAATATGGAAAACCTTATAATTAAATATGTTAAGGCCTAAATAGCAGAACTACTAACAGGCTTAAGGCAAAACCAAAACTCAATATTCTTAAAGTAAAAATGAGAAAGAAATAACATGAATAAGCAAAGCAAAAGGAGAACCAAAAAACATAAAAACAACAGAAAAGAAAATACAGGTATTGTCCTACAGGTCACTTAAAACATGAAGAAAAAAAAAAATCATGTTTATTTGCTTTTTGTGAGATGCTTCCAGTTAACTAATCATGCAGAAATAAATATGCGAATAAATAAAATTCAAAATAAATGAGTGTGGAAAAAATACACTAATGAATCTGTAAATAAAAAGAGAAATACAAAAAGAAATAAACCAAAAGATATTCCTTTATTTATACATTTAAGTGTATATTTATCTATTTCCATACTGTATGTACCTTTTGTTTTTTCACTTACACACAATCTTTCTGATCCCTATCAGCGAAATGATCCCAATATTGGTCATTGCTAGAGGTGTATAAAGTCCTCAAAAATTACAATAAGTAAATAAAGTAAGAATATCTTAACAAAAGATTACTTTGGTGAAAGTGAAAATCACAGTAAAGAGAAGTACTTAAATGCCTAAAATCACTACTTAAATACTGTAAGAAAGTAAATGTTCTTATTTCCCTTTGGGTCATTGTAAAAAAATCATATTTATTGTGCCTTTATTCTATTTTAGAATGAGAGATTTAACAGGTTAAATGGACAAGATATGCAACGGAAAAAAACGAGGGAAAAAAAGCTACAGAAAATTAAAAATCCTGCTGGTTTTCTGAGCAGAACAGAGATTCATCGCCAGAAATTTGGTTTGTCTGTTGCTCTGGTATCACTCAAAGGAACTTTTCACATCTTCTCCTCTGATTTTCTTCACTAACCTGAGTGATATTTCAATGATTCAACAAATAAAAGTCCCCACTGCGCTGAGAGGCTTTTAGCAGCGGTTTGTGAAGATGGAATTAAATAATACATGTGTCTTAGGTAGTAAAATAATAATGGGATAATATAAGTGAAAGTTGTGATAGAGAGGAGCGAGGGCCTAGCTCATGTTTCTGTGTTTCTGCTTCTCAGTTTAAGGACTAGTGTTGGTAACACGTCAGAAATACGAGCTGATCTGTGCAGAACAAACAAATCTGGAACATGATGAGCTACCTTCTTGATTTCTAAAAAGGGGATTTCTGCAGTTAAAGTAGTTGGTTGGAAATTATGTGCAATAATGGTATAAAGAAACCAAAAATCCCCTTAAATATAAAATCACAATAAAAAAAAAATGAGATGAGAAGACAGATTTATTCACATAGTGCCAACCATAGGATTTAAAGGCAAGGAGAAACAGGGAAGATAAAATATTAAATACACCATTTAAATGAGTCAGTTTGTATAGTCTGGTAACAAGAGGCAAAAGTCTAGACCTAATAATTATTCTACAGCTACTGCTCACTTTATTAGATAGATGTGTAACCCAGTAACAGCCAGTCACATGGATATCTAGAGGCGGTGAAGAGGATTTGACCAAGTTGAAATGAAGCATCTGAATAAGTTAATGAGGGATAGTGTCAGATAGGCTGATCTATGGATTTCCATCAATCAATCCATTCTCTGTCATGCTTAATCCCAGTTGAGGTCACAAGGGGTGCTGCTGCCTATCTCCAGCTGTCTACGGGTGAGAGGCAGTGTTCACCCTGGACAGGTCGCCAGTC
>NW_015151488.1:155296-157663 GCF_000732505.1 Cyprinodon variegatus | reverse complement strand
GGGATGTTACAGCAGTGTCAGAATAAAATAACAGTAAAATTCAACCCCAAATGTTTCATGACACCGGCAGATGTAGATTTAATTGATCTAATTTATCTAAGCCTAATTGTTCAAAGTGCAGACTTTCATCATGGGAGAGGTATAAAGTGGATGGCTGTTTTGGTTAAGGTCAAAGATTCAACATTGTTTTCATAAAAAGCTGTTTAAAACATTCAGGACTTTGCAGACGAACAGAAACTTGTGTTTTAGCAACTGTTAGGTCGTGTGATGGACCGAGCAGTAAGGACAGTCGGGCACAGGTGTATGTCAAAAAACAGCGTTCTTTTATGTAACCCAAAAAATATGAAATGTCACAAGTACAAAAATGGATCCAGAAAAGAGGTCAAAGGAACCAAAACTACTCAAAATATCTGTAACCAAACAAGACTGACAAACTGATCTCAATTAATGAGACCGTTTAACCTAACAGTCATGTGTTTGGACTGTGGGAGGAAGCTGGAGTACCAGGAAAGAACCCACGCACTGTCAGGGAGAACATGCAAACTCCATGCAGAAAGACCCTGGGCTGGGAATCGAACCCAGAACCTTCTCACTGCAAGGCAGTGCTACCCACTGTTCCACTGAGCAGCCCATCTGAGGATTTCACAAACTTAAATTTACTGGAATATTCCCACATGGCGGTATTTCATCGCTTGTAAAGAGAACAGAAAAAAAGAGACGATAGTCAACAAACAGCAGCCAAAAATGATTCCTGAAAGTGATTGTTTGAGATCAAAGTCCAGATCTGTTTGTTCCAACCAATGGAAACAGAACAACGTCTCAAAATGCCAAAGCGGTCGAACCTTGAAGCAGATCGGCTGAAGCACGAGTAGACCACACTGTCAGCTGAAGCTTCAGTTCTCACAGGCTCACTCACACTGGACTATAATGAAAGTACATCCAGCTGTTTATCCATGTGTAATGGGATGGGGGATATATTTCTTGGACTTCTTAATCCCATCTGAGCATAATTTAGCTGCCAAGGCATACAGGGGTATCACTACTTAGCATTTCCATCCTCTTATAAACACATTGACGCATCAAACTGGTTTCTGGACCAAACCCATGAGGTCGCTGTTGTCTAGTAGCTCCTGGAGCAGGTTACAGTCCAGCAGATCACCTTTGAGGTGGAATACCTGATTCACATAATGGATGTGCAGCTAACAAACCAGCACCTTCAAATCTGTTATTATTCACCATGCATGTTCAAAATGTTTTCTATATATTCCGGAATTCATTCTTTTAAAACAAAGCTGGTCCAATCGAGTGCAACAACAGGCTCACCTAATAAAGGAGCTGCTGAGTGAAGCTTGTTTTGTTTAGATGTGACTATTGAATCATGTGTGGAACGAGTGTGCATGGAAATGAAGTATAAATGGAGAGCTTGTATAAGAAGGACCATGTTATTGCTATTTTCAGTTTGTTTCCCCAGCTCTACTGCCAAGAGTAAAGGAAGAGAGAAGCTGCAGCCGGGTTTCCGTCACAGTGATTCTTGCTCCAAGCTGGACAAATAGCTCCAATAACTGTGGCCTAAATGTGAAGCAGACTTTAGTCATCAGGGACCGTCTACTGTGTGAAACATTAAAAAGAGCAGCAGCCTCGGCTGTCTACCATCTTAAAGTGGGATTTATTTTCTGGAAAAGGATTTTCAGTGAGTGTCATCCGTGCGAGAAAATACTCTGCAGTGATTTGCAGCTCTTTGTCTTGTGGTGTTCTTTAAAGGCTTTGTTTTTTTAATTTTTTTACTTGATTCTTTTAACTCGGACTGAATTATGTTAATATTTAAGGGACTCTGGTCTGTATCTGCTTCACTATTATCTTTATTATATTTATTTATATTATATTTAGTTGTAGATGTATTTTCTAGATGTGACCTCAAGCAAACCGAGACTGACTTTTAACATGTAGCTCTGTCTCTGCTGGATAGTGGGGGTGTTGTAGTGGCACATTTGGTAGCTCCGATTTTCAAAGCTATCCGAGGGAGTGTAGAGTGTGCTGCTTTATGGGATGCTGTTGGATATGCATTTTAAATAATAGGAAAAGGTGCACAAGAACAAGATGCAACAAATACCCAATGGGAATTGTTTAATACAGAGCTAACAGATTAGCCGGCCGGGGTCCGGATCTGGACCCACCTGCTGGCTAATCCAGACCCGACCTGATTTAAAACAATTTAAAACTGATTTACAAATTATTGCATTTTGTCCGACAATAGCGTCTAATTTAATTTGTGCCGCTTTTTCGGTCAACAGAGATGGGAAGTAACGAAGTACAAATACTTGGTTGCTGTACTCAAGTAGATTTTTCTGATATTTTTACTTTACTTTA
>NW_015151488.1:149112-153948 GCF_000732505.1 Cyprinodon variegatus | reverse complement strand
GTCTCCGGTTAAACCCAGGTTTAAAGCCCTGCAGGGCAGCCTAAAGCCCACTGCTCTCACTAAGACAGAAAAAAGAAAAAAAAGACAAAAAACAGTCTGTTTTATGCAGTGTGTTATAACAGTGTGTTTTATAAAAAATGTAAATCAGGAAATTGTCTATATAGCGAACTGAAAGATTGTAGTTCTCTTCTTAAAAAAAACACTTCAGATTTTAAAATGGAAATTTTTTTTATTGTGTTTAAAATATTTTTTTATTTAAAAATTCAATGTATAACATGGATGTATAAAAAAAATTGTTTTATTTCAATGTTAAATTCTGTTTAAAGTAACAGATTATAATAAAAAATGTCTCCGGACCTTTACTGGGTGATGATTTTCTTTATTCTGGCCTCGCTGATTTTTAATTGATGACCCCTGATTTAAGATATACTGTACATTGCAACCCTCAATAAGGACTATTTAAACATGATCATGTTGGATGCTTGGTTTCTATAACCTGATTTTATCCAGATCAAATGATTTTTGTTCTTTATAAGCATGTTTCGTTGCCTTACAGCCACATTTAGCTTAGTTAACCTTTGTGTTGAAGATGAAACTCAGACTTCCTTAAAGCAGAACTTTGGGTGACATGACTCATCCATTGATGGATATGATCTTTTTAAGTTACATAGATGAATTTTTAAGGGTAGCAGCTCGCAGAGAGAATCAATACACACCAAGTGCCATATATCGGACTAAAAAAAATAATCTTATATGTCTCAGAATAAGCTAGTACTTGGGTCAAACATAAGGGCTAGGGTTTTGCAGTGTTGCTTAACACTGCATTCATTTTGTTTATTCAAAATTTTGATTATGCATGGATCATTATTAAATAGGGCTGCTCGGTGTAGCAGTGGGTAGCACTGCTGCCTTGCAGCAAGAAGGTTCCGGGTTTGATTCCGGCCCGGGGTCTTTCTGCATGCAGTTTGCATGTTCTCCCTGAGCATGTATGGGTTCTCTCCATGTACTCCGGCTTCCTCCCACAGTCCAAAAACATGATGTGAGTGTGTTCGTGAATGGTTGTTTGTCTCTGTGTTGCCCTGCGATAGACTGGCGACCTGTCCACTGTGTACCCCGCCTCTCAGCTGGAGATAGGCACCAGCACCCCTTGTGACCTCAGGAGGGATAAAACAGGATGATACAGATTCAACTTTTTTTTTTCCTTGTGTTTTTCTAGTTGATATTTGTGAAAGTTTTCCTCCGTCATGTCTGATGAATAAGACAGCTGTGTCATGAAATATTACGATTTTCTACAAAACCACTTTAAACTGCGCTCAGTGTCTCTTTCAGTCTTAGTGAGCATTGATTCACCCTGGCTGACTTCGAACCAAACATGCAGCTGTTTACTGAACAGTATTTCAAGCGAAGCATCCGTCCTGCAAACAACATAAAGCAATTAGGTTTCTTTCTCTTTACTGTTCACAATATTTTACAATTTGCACTCATTACAGAGACCATGTTCTCTCATTTGACCAAAATAGACGAGAAGAGCTGTGACTTGATTACGAGAGGCAATAAATTTGAATTTATAAGAGATTTGTTTCTGCTGTGAAAAACAAAACTCTTCACTTTTACTGACATCCCTGATCTTGTAAAAAGTCTTAATCAATTTCACGTACATTCCAGCAGCATAATCTTACACACACACACAAAAATTCTCCCTACAGTACTGTTTTAAAGGGGAGGATTTTCTGAGAAGCAACCAATCACACATTTCACTTTGTAGGGTTGGTTCAACCTTTAAAGTGAGCAAAGTTGACCGTAGAGAAACAGGTCCACATGTGAGTAGGGGAGAATCTACAGGCACATATAAAGCATGCAGTGGTGGAAAGTAATAAATTACATTTACTTGATTACTGTACTTAAGTGCTTTTTTTTTGTGTATCTTTACCTAAGTCATTTTTAAGGAGTACTTATAACTTTCACTGCACTACATTTCAAAGTCAAATATTGCACTTTCTACTCCACTCCATTTCTAGGAAGCTGCTAGTTGCTTGTTCCTTTTGGCTCAGCTTAGCTTAGAAATTAGCTGTTGCTGTTTTTCTTTGAAATGCAATCCATCCATCCATCCCGATCCACGCACACCTCCTCCAGCTGTTTGGGGGGGACCTTAAGGCGACACCAGGCCAGCTCAGAGAAATAGTCCCTCCAGCTTGTCCTGGGCCTTCCACGAGGCCTCCTCCCAATGGGACATGCCTGGAACACCTCCGAAGCGAGGCGACCAGGAGGCTTTCAGAACAGATGGCCTAGCCACCTCAGCTGGAGTCTTTTGATGTGGAGGAGCAACGACTCTACTCCGAGCTCTTCCCGGGTAGCTTAGCTCCTCACAAGATCTTGAAGGGTAAGGAGCTCAGTCACTCTGCGAAGAAAACATTTCGGCCACTTGTATTCGTGATCTTGTCCTTTCGGTCATTACCCAGACCTCACGACCATAGGTAAGGGGGGGAATGTAGATCGACTGGTAAATCGAGAGCTTTACTATATCAGACGACAGTCTGATATAGTGACCGCATTACAAAACTGCACCGATCTGTCTGTTGATCTCATGCACCATCTGTCGCTCACTCGTGAAAAAGACCCTGTGATACTTAAACTCCTCCACTTGAGACAAGGACTCTCCACTGACCTGAAGAGCAGAGTCCACCTTTCTCCGGTGGAGAACCATGGCCTCGGATTTGGAGGTGCTGATCCTCATCCTGTCCGCCAGAAACCACAAACTCATTGCAGATAATATTTGTAGTTTATACTATTGAATAGTATAGTATTAGTTGTTGCCAAGTGGCCAAGTTGTTCAGTGGGATTAGTTCTCAAACCAGTTTCTTTTTTTGTTTCTTAATAATGCTACAATGCTGAAGTTCTTCACTGGTGTGTAGAATATGCAGCAGAGGTTTCACGCATCAATACATCAGGGGGTTTCTGAAACTTACATGATTCTCTGAAAATTAGACAGAAATAAACTTATATTGGAAAATGCAATTTGTATTTTTGAATATGTAAGTACTTTAAAATTCATGTACTGACCTGGGAGTTGGTCTGGAGCTCGTCTGCCTGGCTGTGTGTTTCCTAGACGGGGCCGCCGTTTACAGTTGCTTTTTGTATCTCTGCTTCTGTCTCCTTGAACCCCAGTCAGTCTCGGCAGATGGCGGCTCCACTGAGCCTGTTTTTGCTGGAGGTTTCTTGCTGTTAAAAGTTTTTTTTTATGTTTTTCCTCTCCACTGTCGCTACAAGCATGCTTAGTGTGAGGGATTGCCTTCGATTCAATGAGTCAATGCAATCAACTGGTTTTCCTTAGAAAGAAAACTTTGAATCAATATGACTGTATGATCTGGTGAACTGTAAAGTGCTTTGAGATGACATGTGTTGTGAGCTGTGAATTTAATTAAAGATACAATTAAAAAATATACAGGTAAATAAAAGTATGATCAAGATAATAGCTAGAATAAATTAAGTCTAAATGAGAGAATCACACTTCTCAGCCTTTGGTCTGCATTGCCATCATTACATCAGACGTGTTCCTGTTGCATGTTGGACCTCAGCAGGGCTGCCCTCTGTCATCGGTCCTTTTCGAAACCTTTTTGGACAAGATTTCTAGGTGCAGCGAAGCGCTGAAGGGTAAAATGAGATTTAAAAACAGCGCAAAAAAAAAAAAAAAGCACTCATACTGTGTGTTTAGCATTGAACTTTCAGCCCAAAATGGTCAGGAAACTGTGAAGTATTGAGGAAAAAGTTAAGGAAAAAAAAGAACTCAATAAAGTATTGAAGATATTTATTTACTCTTTGTTCAGTGGGTGCAAAGCACAGGAGATGCAGATCAACAAATGAAGAACTCACAGGAGCCCAGGCAGTTGGCGTGAGCAGCAGCCAGGCAGCCTAAATGTTTTAAGACAATGCCAGATGCCTGATGAGAAGCAAAGCAGCATGGAGGCAGTCTGCCAGGCAGCCACAACTAACACATAATAGTAGAGATCCCAGCTGACCGCCCTGAACCACTTTGCTTCCTGTTAGTCACCTGGCATTCTCACAACGCCTACAAGGCAATATTTATATGGTTTAGCTTCCAACTTTCTGACATTTCTTAACTGCTTTGCTCTGATGATTTGACTTGAGCTGCTGTATTTATACTGACCTCCAGAAGTGCCTTAACCTGAAATCACAAGAGATGTTATTTGTATTTGCAAAAGCTCTTGTCAACATATGTAACAGCTCATTTTGTGTGAGTTTTTCCATATTCATCTCCTGACTGCATCTATTATATGGCTGTAAGGTTGTAGGTATGTAAATACCAGGAAGGCTGTTGATACTAGTCTTTAAATTCGGGGGATTTGATGCATTAAGCCTAATTTATAGTTCGAAACCTGGTCATCTGCATGTGTGTCGCAGTGAATACAAAATCTACATCTGCTCTACTCATGCGTATTTCCTGTTTGCTACCTTACCGGCTTGTATTGGTTGAGTGACCGCCATTGTGGAAAACGACTCGTGAAGATGGACCAGCTAGAAAAGCGAGGTGAGCGAGAACGCTGGGACCCTTTTTCCACCTGGATCCCCGCTCTTTTTCACCCTCGTGTCCCTCCGTTGTCGCACAAACTTGCCCCTACTTCCTTGACACCTCTGCCGTATCTAGACCAACAGCTAGTTCCTGATTGTCCCTCTTGCGTTGTGGTGTGGAATAACGATGCTTTAATATTGAGCATAAATCAAAAATGTCTGCTTAAAGGAATAGTACACCCAAAACATGATTAGCCTTCATTTTCTACTCACCCCCATGCTGAACAACACTCTGGAGTACTTTTTTGA
>NW_015151488.1:142370-147692 GCF_000732505.1 Cyprinodon variegatus | reverse complement strand
TCAAAAAAGTACTCCAGAGTGTTGTTCAGCATGGGGGTGAGTAGAAAATGAAGGCTAATCATGTTTTGGGTGTACTATTCCTTTAATACCTGCGACAAGATCACTGCGACACACTGCTGTGGGAGTATAACCAGCCCTTTAAGCTCACCGCCTGAGTTCAATGTCCATGCATCCATTTTCTATCATGCTTCATCCCTGCTGGGGTCACGCTGGTTGCTGGTGCCAATCTCCAGCTGTCTTCGGGTGAGAGACGGGGTACACTCTAGACAGGTTGCCAGTCTATTGCAGGGTTTTGTCCAATGTGATTAATTTAAACCACATAGGCTTTGAGCTGAAGGTATATTATGGAAAGCCGACTTCTGAGTGAACAGAAACCGCACCTGCTTTAAAACACATTCAAACAACATCACCATTTTACTTTTTAAAAAGTTTTCTGAGCTTCTGATCTACCATGGTCAAGTACTATTATCTAAATGCTTCATGGTTTTCATACGTTCAAGTCTGATAAGTTTTATTCACTTAAAATGCAGGCCTCTGTGATCAGGGGTGGTTCTCTAATGATTGGACACCTGAGGGACTGTTCCTAGTGACACTCTCAGCTGTGAAAATAGCTATAAAAAGATAACATCTCTAGACTTTTATGTTTCTCTGTCTGCACTCCTTCCAAGTGTTAATAATTAAAATCTCTCTTAAAATCTTTTTTACTGAACTGATTTGGGGTGCATATTTTATTTTTCTTTTACATTCATCTATATTTTTGCTTTAGGAATTATTTAAAAGTGAACATGCTGGTCTTTTACCTTTACCGTATTGAGACAGGATCACAATTTTTATCTGCATGATCAGGGGCCTGAGACCTGCAGCTCCAGAGTCACAAGTTCCTCTTTGCCTTTGTGGATCAAAATTACCTATGGCTGTATTATTCTAATATTTCATTTTCTATTCTGTGCAGTGAGTGTGCAACACTTTCTTGTCAAACGGCTGCCTAGATCTCGTACATCTGGCCAAAGTAGATCCATTCTTGGTCGGACGGCTGGAGATGCAGTCACGGTGTTTGATCTCACTTTGTAATCATTTGAACATTTTCTGCATACCATGAGCACCATATGAGCCCTTTTTCTGTCAGACTGGAAGCCAAGCTGCAGTGCTTTGGCCTATGTTTGTCTGTTTATTGATGACGTCTTTGTGTATTTGATTAGCTGTGGTCAGTGTAGAATTTCAGAATAATGAACTTGTTTGATACAGTAGGTGACAAAATAGGTGGAATAGATATAGGGGGAAAACAATAAATATAATATGTTCATGGAAACCACAAAACAGGCATAAATAAAAAAAATCATTCTGATTAAAAGTATATAAAAAATCTAATAATTAAATTATCAATAAGACAGTACATTTAAACAGTGACCTGCAAATGAAATTAATCTTTTTATTCCATTAGTACAGTCCTAAAACCTTAACCTTAAAATTGCTCGAATTATTATTTATGAGACAGATTTGTTTCCTCTCTCTAAAACAGTTGTTTTATTTTCTTAATCATAGGCTGACAATGATTGATAACAATCTCTTGGTGTTTTTTTTTTTTTTTTGCAACACAAAATGTCTCTGAAACTAAGTTTACCGTATGAAGAAACTTTGGGTCATTTCAAATTATAATTTCCTATAATTATCCTACACACCTTAACACAAAAGCATTTTTTGTAACATTTCTTGAGTATCCTTTCTCACCCCCTCAGTACATTGGAAAATATGAAGCTTTTAATGCTCTTTTAATGCATGGTTTTATATTAATCTTGCAAATAGTCTTATTAAGGAAAACAAATGCCTCTAAACTCTATTTAATCTGCTGTTTAGTGCAGCAGAGGCCAAGCTGAGCGCAGGGAGTTAGAAAGTATTAACTATGTCAAATTAAAAGATAAGAAAAAAAACTGTTGGAATTATTTAAAACAATTAATCATGTTAACCTATTTCTAGATGTTTTCTTTCAATAAATTTGTATTTTTATTGTTTTATGTGGGGCAAATATTATCCCTCCTGTTTTTAGATAATTCCCATGAGTAAATCCCAGGTTAGGTTAATCATTTATGTGTTTAAATTAGCCTTAAAGATAAATATTGTCATTCCTACCCACTCTTACAGTCAGTATACACTAAAAAGAAAAATGAAACAGTTGTTTTGAATTTACTTAATCATATTTAGTTACTTTAACAGAATTGTTTCATGTTAGCAGGGTAGGACATAAAACTTCCTTTTCAGTGTATCTGCTTTTTGAAACAATAATAATAAAAAATAAAAAAAAAAAAAAAATCACAACAAATGTATGAAACAATAGCTTATAATGGGATTATTATCTTAAAAAGTAACAAAAATCACATAGTGTGACTGATGCTTTGATGCATAATTGCATTGAATTTACAACTACTCTATCATATTACTTGCAAAAAAAATGTATTTATGGGTTTTATTTGATAGATCCTTAAAAAAAAAATTATAATTGGTCAAAATCAGCCTTCTCAGATTAGATCTTAAATAACACTAGAAATCAATGTAGGGGGGGTGGCGTGTAATAGTCTGATACATTCTTCATTTGTAAACATTGGTTTCTTCTAGATTTATTTTTAATGCCAGGTCTTGATTAAATGTCAGCAGTGGAAAATTGATGCAACACCGTCTTTCCTCTCGTTTTATGTATCAGATCTCGTGTGGTTTGATGCATGCTGCATGGAGAGCCATGTATGTGAATGCGGCACACTCAGTGGTGGTGGGAGCCTTCCCAGCCCACTGGCATCCACATCAAACAGAAGGTCCCACTGCTTCAGGTCTAAATATAATCTACAGCTTATTTTATTAGCTTCAGTTTCAGTCAGAGTGTATTTCTCAATGATCCATCTCCATTAAAAAAAGCTACCTGAAGATCAATTGAAAGCAGACACAATGCCTTTCTTTGTTGTGTTCGTGCAGCCGAGGAATCCATTTTAATTCTTTGTGCTTTTATCCAAAAAGATCAATAATTCATTTATGTTACCATTTATCCCGACTTCAGCATGTGTTAAGTCCTCATTATCATAAACTGTTTGAGCAGAGACAGCGGCGAGTGTATAGATGGCTTCTAATCGGGTGTGTATGAAGCGTCTGAGGGTGATTATGATCATGTGGAAGTCAAAGCATGTCTCGCTCTTGTCAAATAAATAATAACATCCTGATGATTCATTTTATCAGCAGTTAACTAATTCACCGTCGCTCTGATTTTCTCCATGTTTTATTTAGTGACAGATTAATTTTGTGCTCTGCTTGAAGGAATTAATATTGTTTGTTCTGATAACATCATAACTCAGAGTTACAGCTCTCTGCTCCTTCTCAAGGTAACACCCGGCGGGCAGGGCGGACATGATTTAAGTTCAGAACGCTCTGTTTCTTTCCTTATCTGTGATAATGGTTACCTTGGTGACAGCATCCCTGTGGTTACTGTGGAAACTAAGCATCAGAAGCAGCCTTGTTGTCAAGCTGAACAGAGCTGCTGATTTGTGTTTCCTCAAATAGGTCCCATCTCTGTGTCGCTGCCTTTGGGTTTTTAAGGAACTGTCCTGTTTTATGTTTGAGGATCAATTCTTTAAAGTACACATATGAAAAGACTAAAGAACTCTTTAGATGCAGAGTCAGGGAGGGTAGAAAAGGTAGCAAGTAATCTTTGAATTTTTCTGTCAATCCAGCTTTTGGTGCAAACTGACAGAGACAAATAAAAAATGAAGTTTGACATTACATCTCTTCTATGCAGACTGAGCTTGAATTCAGCCAAACAGCTGTTAGAGATGACATTTCAGTTTGGCATTTTGTGACTTTTGTGCTGAAATATCACCCCCCCCCCCCCCCCCCCCCCCCGCCCAACCACACACAAACGAACATCACTCAAACACATAAAAAACACACTTTAATAATTTATTAGTTTTTGATCTTTTGTGTTTAGAGTCATCGCTTTACACTGTCATTATGTTTTGCTTTTCCCCATTTAGTTCTTAGGGCTTTTTCTTGAAATGCTGGATTTACAACTTTTTTTTCTCTTTTTTTTTGCTAACTTAGTAAATCCACGATTAATCTAAAACTCAACTTGCAAAGACTCACACAGGAGACAAGCGACAATTACGCAGTTTTACTGAAAAGTGAAATACAGCCTTTGGCGCTCAGATCCCGGTGGAAGACGTAGGCAAAGAGAATTATGATGTTATGATTAGGCAGATGAATAAAGCATGTCCTCCATCCCAGGGGCCTAAAACTATTGATGGAATGGAGACCGGAGGAGAAAGGCAGCTAGATGAAAACTAAGATGATGTTGGAGACGGTCTGGAGTAGAAGGCCATTGGCAGAACTGTCTTTTTTTTAAAGCAAATACCTAAATGTATAATGTATATATATATATATGTATATAATGTATATATATAAAACTGTAACTGGAGCGTGTAACAAAAGTAATTTCCCTCTGGGATTATTAAAGTATTTCTGATTCTGATAAATGATGATTGGCCGCGGCAGAGGCGTGCAAAGCATCGGAGGGCGATTGGACGAGAGGTGAGGCTCATTTAAGTCTTCCAGTCTGAGTTTTTGCTAAAGCTGAATTACACATTTTTCTCTATGATTAAAAAGCTCATTACATTTCTTAGCTTTCTCTTGGGCTTTTCTGGTTTGAATACAGAACCTCATGAATAACAACAAGTCACTTTCACCCTCTGGATTGTCTGGCACGTTTTAAATGAGGCCCAGCACCAACACACGTTCTAACATGAAAAAGTCACATTTTTGTTGATGCAAGTTTGTCAAGGAGGTGCTACATTAAATTTATCAGTGCTACGGTTGATAAGCTATCTTTTTATGACGTGTCAGAGGTTAGGCCTCCTTCTCCCTCGGTTCTGTCGGGCTCATTTGAGTGCAACAGTGAGTTATTCTGAAAGTTTTCAAAATTATGCTGAAATGTGTTTGAAACGGTGAATACCAATGAGGGTAACAGCTGCGTAACGCCTGTTTTTGCACATTTAACTCCTAATTTGCACATTTCCGTGAAACAATAAAAATGTAATCCCTGCGTTCATTAGATTCTGCCATCAGCCCATATTTCCTGTCAGTGTACTTGCAGGCAGGTCATGACATCGGCTACTGTTCTGTCAGCAGGCAGAGAAAAGCCCCTAGAGCAGGGGGTCCACGGAGGTACTGCATGGGGGTCGCAAAAGTTTTGGTCGATTAGACTTTTTTAGGGCTGCAACAAGGAATCGATAAAATCGATAAAAATCGACTTTTAAAAGCGTTGGCAACGAATTTAATCATCCATTAGTT
>NW_015151488.1:140061-140564 GCF_000732505.1 Cyprinodon variegatus | reverse complement strand
CATATTAAAGGGAGTCAGGGTTCATATTTAGGGTTGGGGTTTCTGCCAACATGCAGAGAAAATAGAAGAAATGAAAGTGGAATCATTTAGTAAAGACAGAAAGAAAATATGGGTAGAAAACAAAAATCATGAACCCTGCAATGATGTTTTTCACCTAAACACTTAAAAATCCAACATATATATAGCTAAAACATTTTATTGTAACTCATATATGAATTCCATTTTAAATCTTAGGCATTTTTAATGGTTCTCTCTTGAGATTTCCAATATCCTCAAAACCTTCAGGCCCTTTAAACTGGGCCGGTTAAAACCAGGCATGCACAGCAGTATTCAGTTAAAGGGGCCTGGACTCGGTGCTAATCCCAAACATTTACTCAGAGGATAATGTAGCAGACAGATGTTCTTCACATCACAGGGTGCATTCAGCAGCTTAAAGCAAACCTAATGGCTTTGTCATTTTTGCTTAGTGTCTGATACTTTTTTCTTCATGTCTAATGTTCTGG
>NW_015151488.1:136879-137955 GCF_000732505.1 Cyprinodon variegatus | reverse complement strand
ATAGGGGGGAGACATGGACACCTACATAATTTTGGACAAGTAGCACAGATATTCTTGGTCTTGGTGAAAATTTATTTTTTTTTTACTGCTTACCTTGTAATAAAGAAATTCAAAGGGTTGTGTTTTTTTAATCACTCAACTAATTCAAGTGATGAACTTAAGTTGGAGCTCTAGAAGTTCCTTAGCACTAAGCTTTCTGTTTCCACCAGATAAACCAGCGGTTCTAATACCACAAACTGCTACCTTCCCAGGTTGCATCCATGACTTTTCCATCTAACATCTCACATTAATCCCAGCAGTGCTTCATCCTCTTATTTCTTATCATTTTTGATCAATTTTAAGTCCCACAGCTGTGAGTTCCTCTGTTCAGCTACTGATTCTTATAGTTACTGGTTATTATTTATACCAATAATAAGCATCTCATGGTAAAATCTTCATTTAACTGTAAATTCCAATCTAACACTAAGTATTCTTCATTTGCTTCTCAGTTAGTGTGAGATTTTTCTTTGCACTCGGTTAACACTTTCTCTAGGTTTAGTTGTTGCCAGGCAGCTTTCTTACACTTTGGCAGCTCCTCTAAGTATTAATGAGGCTGTTACACTTCTCAGACTTTGTTGGCTGCTTTTTCAGAAAATGGAAAACCTCCTTTTTTCTTTCCTGAGCAAACCTACTTTGTTTAATAATCAGGCAGCCCAATTTAAAGAGCTAAAACTCAGCTGGAATTTGTAAAGTTCATCCTTAAATTTATATTTTTGGCTTTATGAAATGTCACAAGCGTGTCTAAAGTAATGTCAAAGCACACAAATCATTTTTTTTATTGTTAGTCCTGTCATTATGGTCCACTGATAGAACTGCTTATACATCCATTTATCCAGTAGTCCTTCCAAATTGTCTCCTTCCTCCACTGACAGATGGATGCCACAAATAGTTCCAGGAAAGTGGTATTATGGTCCATCCTGTTGGATGAAAACACAGTGCTCAATAAAACGATCTGCCAAAGGATCTCTCCTACTGGTTCTCATAGCAACATCAGTGTGTAAATCTTAATCCTCATAAAATACCTTCACAATTATTTT
>NW_015151488.1:104669-135926 GCF_000732505.1 Cyprinodon variegatus | reverse complement strand
TATATATATATATATATATATATATAAAGATATATATATATGAACTTGTGCTGCTGCCATCCACACCTTTGTTTATAGATGTTGGAGATTGGCCTGTTTTTCCAGTGTGGTCCTGTTTCTTTGGCTGTGACTGGCTGGATTGCTCTCTGCGTCCTCTTGCGTGGGAGCTGGTTCGGAGCTCGTCCACTGTGTGTTTCCTGGGCGGGGCCGCCTTTTTAAGTTGCTTTTTGTATCTCTGCTTCTGTCTCCTTGAACCCCAGTCGGCCTCAGCAGATGGCCGCTCACACAGAGCCTGGTTCTGCTGGAGGTTTCTTCCTGTTAAAAGGAAGTTTTTCCTCTCCACTGTCGGTACAAGCATGCTTACAGTGAGGGATTGCATTTGAGTCAATGAGTTTATGCAATCAACTGGTTTTCCTTAGATAGAAAACTTTGAATCAATTTGACTGTATGATCTGGTGAACTGGAAAGAGCCTTGAGATGACATGTGTTGTGAATTGGTGCTATACAAATAAAGTGAATTATATATATATTTATATAAATATATTTATTTTTTTTATTTTTTTCTTACACGCTGCAAAAATGTTTTTTTGCTGTGTGTGGAATAGCAGATGGCTAGTTGGCAGACTGAACTACCAACACTCCCCCTCCTCATCTTCTCTCTCCGAGCTTCACAGCTCTGACCGTTTGGCTCAGCGCTACCTTCGCACTTCCTGTGTGTTTGGCACTTGACCTGTCCTGCTCACTGTTGGAGCATTTCTAGACAAGCCATGACACAAATGCACAGGTGTATGCATGAAGCATTTACCAGTGCATGAATAACTGCAGCTGAAAAAGATAACCATGAATAATCAGAAGGTTTGTACTGATCAGTTCTGTGTTGGCAGCTGCAGAGATGCAGCAGCAGCGTTTCCACATCCAGCTGGCAAGACACCATGGTCAAAGCGTAATATGAGTCTAGCCTAAAAGCCCTGTAAATGACCACCGTGCTTTGTGCATCCTCTCTATGCTGTGATTCTCATAATCGGGTGTAAGCCGAATGTAACATGAAAATATGCAAAATGCAAATGTCCAAAAAGCTAATGCAGTTTAAATCCGCATTTATCCACCTTTAATCTACTCTTTCTTCTCCACAATCCAAACAATCCTGTACATATTTGGTCGCAGCAGAGGTTCCTATTTCCTGGTGTCCTGATAGTAGAGTCACATATGCTGCTCTCAGCTAGAGCAGGTGGCTTTCCTAACCATCCCCGCATACAGTAGATCTTTATCCATCAATTCTTCTGTAATTCTCACCATCTATTCATTCATCACTGTGATACCCTCACTTGTGATGGACTGCACCCTTTTGGAAAAAGATTATTTGCTATTGAAGGAGTTTCTGACTTTGCCAAGTTATAATGTCATAGAGGCAATAGCTGACATTATTATTAGTGATTATCTGTTCATATCTGAGAGATTATTCACTGGAGCAAATACAAAACATCGACATTCATTCAGGGCCATGTGTCTTCTCTAGCTGACAACCCTTGGTCACATGATCCATCACCCATTAGCACAAAGACAGTCAACTATTGTGGCTAATTGTTGAGCAAAGCTTGGCGTCCTGCTGTGGTTCTACCCCAGATCTGTTGGGTGAGATGTGCAACTTGGACATTATGAGCAATGATTTAGAAACATGTAAACAAAATAACAGACAAAACCATTAGTAACTGTAACTGTAAAGTTTAAGATAATTTTAACGTGCAACACTAAAATGTTTAACCCTTTATAGGGTAATTTATTGTTTTTGATCAATTGCATACCCCTTACAAATGGATTCCCCCCTCCCCCTGTCACTCAGTGAGGTCTAGAAGCACAAGATCTACATCCAGCCATTCAGCAAAGATACTTCTACATGGCTGAACATCTTATTTTGTCATTTGACCAATTAAATGAGCCTTTGAATGATATATTACCTACTTTAAGTTAAGTTGAAAAAAATGTTAACAAGTCAAGAAAAAAGGTAAAAAGCTAAGTGAAAAGTTAAAAGTAAAGATAAAAAGTTAATAGTTTATATTTTATATAAAGTTAAGTTTATATTTAGGTTTATGAATTAAAAAATTAAGTGCCAGTATCAGCATTAATGCCTCTAAGGTTATGTTTTTCCAAAAAATATGTTTCTTTCCCTCTGAGTGTTTTTTAATGATTTTTTTATAGAAGCACTTTAGTTATTTTTCTTAATATATCCGGGAAAGTTGGTGTTTCTTGTTATTACACTGACATTAATTTTTGCTATGAAAATATCCATGTCATTTGAATGTAAAAAAGATAATATGGTCTTGTCCTGGATTCCAATAACACTATTGGCCTGAAATTTAGATTTTGTATTTCACAGAATTCCCTATAAAAGGTTTACACCTAGATTGAAACGTGCTGCTCCACAGTTATAAAGCTCTTTTGACACTTTATAACAATCATGGTTTTTGTTCTGTTTAAGTTTTATCTTTGAGTTTCATGGGTTTGTTTTCCATTTTGTGTTATTGTAGTCATTTTGATTGTATTTGAGTTCTTAGGTATTTCTTGTTTTCCCTCTATTACCCTCCTGTGTCTGCCTCCTTTTCTCTAGCTCCCTTCTAGTCTCCTCTGTTCACACCTGCTCCCAATCTGCTGATTAGCTTGGTCTTTGTTTCTCTCTCCCGTATATGCACCTCCTGCTCAGTTACTGTTGCTTTTTTGTCGTAATTTCATCCCCTTCATGTAAGTTTTCCTGGTTTTTCTTTATTTTTGTGGATTCTGAGGATTTATGTTTTGGGATTTTTGCTTCTCTTGCCCTTTTTGGTTAATTGAATCTGCAAGTAACCAACTTCAGCTTCAGTGTCTGCATTTGGGCCCTGTCAAAGCTCCACCCTACCGCGACAATAACAGCTCCCAATAGTGTCTAAAATTATAAAGAAGCAACTAAAAGGTTTATATGGAGGCAAAACATATGCAAGTGTCGGAAACTTAAGAAACTTTTTCAAAGAGTTTCTAAGTTGAATTCTCCCAAAGAAATTACATTAAAAGAACCAATGTTTTTTTTTTTTTTTATGATCGTTACCTTAAAAACTATTTTATGTTTTGCCTCACTTCAACACTGAAACATTCTAATAAATAGGATCTGACCATTAATAGCTCATATTTAACAAGTTATATTAAAATTGGCAGCTTTAAACCTTGTTTTATTATGTTGGATTTGGAGCACACTTTCTCTTTAGGTTTCGAAAGTTGCAGATGAATGACTTTTTATTTAATGTAAAACATGTATGATGGCCACCTTCTTGGTAAATACATGGTATTAAGAAATAAAGAATCCAGTGAATCTTGATCAGCAGAGGGATGACTTTTAGGTTAAATTTAGTTGGCATATAACTTACCCAGTGGCGCCCGAGCTTCGTGCCCCTGTCATCTTGTTTTTCCACTCTATGAAAGTGACTAAGGCTCCCATCTGAGCCCAAAGATGCATGAACATAAACAGACAGTGGATTAATTTCCTCCTCTAATGACATTTATGATATGACATGGTGTAACGAGGGACAGATTGCTGAATGATGGTAATTAATGACGTGATATTTGAAATGTTTTTATCGGAAGTTTCTGGAGGATGTGCAGCAGCTCAGCAGAGCTGTGTGCTGCAAAGCCTCTCTAGATCAGAATGGCCGCTTTTTAATTAACCGAACCTCCGCAGAGACTCGGGGAGCGTGGGAAATGTGTGACACATTTAGAAGATGAAATGAGGAGGTGTTGAAATATGAAAACAGATTCTGAAGTGCAAAAGTTTCCATACTTAATAAGCTTTTTAAATTATCAAACTTTCTCATAGGTATTTAATACCATAAATAAAGATTAGATAAGATTGATGGTGCAAGTTGGCCTCTCTGCTCAAATTATTTTCATATTTGCTTCTACCCTCCTTAAGACAGTCACAAAAAGATATTTTTTAAATTTTCTGTGCAGAAATGGTTCAAATGTCAGTTTAGAAAAAAAAAAAAAATCTGTAAACCTTAGTTTTGCAGATTTTGCCTTATATTCTTAGTTTGGATTTGACTGAACCCTTCCTCTCTGACCCAGACAACTGGATGCTGCATTGTTTATGTAAATGTATGTTTTGGGTTGACCTGCCTAAAGAAATTGACAGGAATTATTATGGATTTTTTATTCAGCACTCCTCTACAAAGGTCAGATATGTGCAATGCATAACTGATAGTCGGTCATATGGACAGATTCTGGCTGAGCCGTGGATCTATGCAGCTCCTGTCAATTTAGAAGGACAAAAATGTCTTGAAATGTTTACAGCTGCACTGAACTCCTTCAGATTTCAATGTCGACTCATGAAAGGTTCAAAACAGAATATTATTTTAGAACCTAAATCTGTTTTAACCTCTTGATGGGGTTCTGGCTGGCCATGCCATCAGAACATTGTTGTCTAATGTTCTTGAACAAACATCAGAGGCCTTCAGAGAACAGCTGGATTTATTTTACCGTATTATTCCACACTTTTTTAGAGTTTTCTTTGCAGTGTTTTTTAAAACCTTGTATTACTTCAGGATACAATGTACTTTCATAAAAAATACTTATAAAATAAGTACGTCTGGTTGTGACTTGACAAAATGGAAAGTTTAACGTTTGAATGATGCTGTAAAAATCTGTGAATTAAACGTTTGAATTTAGTTATGATCAAAATGATCAAAATCACTTAAACCAGACAGGCAGATGCCGAAACCGACATCAGTCAACCCATTGCTGATATGCGCTGCATATATTTTTTATGATCGATTTTTGAAGCTGATATCACTTTTTCTTTCTGGTTTTATATGATAAAAATGATGATAATAAATGTCAAACAAGCCTAATTTTAAACAAGAATAAACACTTATTAGCAAATTAGAGAAAACATGAACAATGGATTGCAGAAGAAGGAAAGGGCAAAACATGAGCTTCAGGTGATCTCAAAGCATGGCTGCAGAAGGCAATAATGAAAACATGTTTGACTGAACAAGAAAAAAATGTAAATATCAAACTAAAATATCTGCTGCCCCATGTATCCGTCTCTCTCTAAAGGTATTTTCAGGTATTTTCAGATCATTATTAAATGAAAAATGACCCTCTCTGGTCTATAAATAGCCGACACACACGTTTGCTTTGAGAGCAAATGTCATCCTTATTCATGTTGGACCAAGCAGAGGGGCAGCATGTTTGTTGTGGAAATAATAAACCCATGAGCCTGTGTGGCTAACCTAAGGGATGAGATTAGTATCTGTGAAATCGCAGCTGATTAGGTTGCATTTGTGTCCTAATTTATGGGTCCCAGAACATGAAAATTAATTCCCTATGCTTTATCCTCTGAAACATAAGTGACCTATTTTTGCGGTATTACTGTTTTTTTTTTTTTCCAGTAGTCACAGTTTTAATCCTTTCCATTATGTGTGTGTGAGGCAGAGGAATAACAGAGACATTTTTATGGGAGTCTTAGTTTGGGTGCAGGCAGTGCAGGTTGAAATCTACTGACAGTGGGACAGTTGGAATGACCTTATGGGGAGTAATGAGTCAAGGCTTCCAGATGTGTTCAGAAGTGAGTCACTTTCTCTCTTTGCAGGCAGATGACTCAAAATGCCCCCAATTAAACATGAATTTCTCTCTGTTTTCTTTCTCTCTGTGTTTCAAGCAGCTGGGAGCGAACATCATGTGTCAATCGAGCACAGGGACGTTTCTCTGGACCCTACAGTCCACACAGTAACTCCTGGTATGAGAGACAGAGCTGGGGTTAAAGAGGCGTCTCCTGGAGCTGGTCCTGACGTGGAACTCAGGCGCTGGCCTGAGGGCAAAGTGTTTGCCGAGGCGAAAACAGCAGTCTGGACAGAAACACGTGAAGAAGTGGGCGCAGGAGCACATGGAAAAGTCTTTGCAGAGGCTGGGATTATGACAGAAACTCAAGCTTGGGCTGAAGGATGGAGGCCAGCAGACACGGATGATACGCTGCCAAGCGTGCCCGAAGATCCAGCTCCCATGCTGGTCCAGGAGAAGCTGAGGATGGGTGGAGAGGTCCAAAGGGAGCAGGCGGCCCTGTCATCCGTTCTCTCCATGCTGACAGAGTCGGCAGAACTGCACACTGCAGCAGTCCGAAAACCTTTGGGGTTGCTTTCCAAAGCAGCTTGGTCTAGGAGCTCTTCTTCATCATCCAAGGCCTTATCTTCGTCCACAATGAAAGCATCCACTCTGCCCTCCACTCCCTCCTCTCCACCCAGTAAAAAACTGAGTCAGACTACAGCATCGACCAACATATCTGTGGCTTTCGGAAACAACGGCTCTTCAGCTAACTACAGTTTGGGTGGGTATTCGACTTTCAGACGCCTGCCAAAGGTTTTAATTCCACTCATTCGTCATTCACAACCACATAGCTCAGTTTATCGTAGTGGGAGTTTATAACAGACCAACAGGCAGGAGTGTAGGTTGCAAAGTGGAAGAAAAAGCTTTTATTGTGTTAAACACGTTGAACTGACAGTTCAAAAATATGGCAATCATTTGTCTTATTAAAAATCAATCACACTCTTTCACTTCAGAATGGATGCATCTGCATTCCCTGTATACAGACTGCTGCTCTGTGAAGGCCTCAGAGGTTAGCTACACAACATTAATGACAAAAATTCACAGAAAAAGAATCTTTACCCACTTTAACACTATTGTTTTATGTTAAAGTAACTGAAGATGCTTGAATAGATCCAACAAACTTAGCAGATATGGTCAGAGATAAGGTTGTGGAAAGGTTTAAAAGACAATACGGTTTTCAAACAATATCTCAATCTTCAGTGGTGTGATGGATCACTGTTTGATCCATCTTCTAAGAGGGAAAGAGTTTGAGTGACCTGTAAACTTACCAAGGAACAAACATCCATCTAAATTGACAGGCTGAACCAGATAAACATTTTTCATTGAAGTAACTCTAACAACGTTAAAGACACCGTTAAGCCGAGCTGATTGTTTTCCAGACATCCGAAGTCTCTCAGAAGTTCCAGGAGTCTCCCTGATATAGACATTTGTTCATGGATATCCGCGAGTCGGATAAATTGGCCCGGATTTTAGACTATGCGAGTGAAAGCGAGTGCAGGCAATACAATAAATCATGCATCACGTGTGGATTACGACTACTTCGATTGCGCAGGCACGAAAAGAAAAGGGGGTGTGGGGAGGAGGTTGCTTGTGAAACCTGTGCATATCTGTTGGTGTTCGATAAGCATCTCCCTGAAATTAGTTTTTGGAACTTGGGATGTTAGGATGTTTTCATCTCTCAGAGAAAAACCAAACAAATAAACTGCAGAGTTTAAGCGAACTGTCACAGAATCAGTTATTAAAGCTGAAATCGAAGTTAACTCCTCCCGGTCAGTGAGTTGAGCACTTGCACTTGCCCCGCTCTCCCTCTGTACTGTTTACCAGACTAACTCAGCAGTTCAGAAGAGAAGCAGCGACCTCTCTGCACCTTCTGAGACACTCCGCTTCCTTAAATCGTCACCAGAGCTCAAAAGCCTGACTGATGTTCACCCTAGTTTTGCTTTTCTCTGAAGAATCCATTTCTCATCTGGATCTACCACCATCTGGCAGCACCTGAGCTTCGTCTCAAATAACGTCGACCTGCTAGTAGGGCTGGAAAAATAATTGAATTTGCAATAATTCAATTCTATACAGTTTATTTATGTAGCACCCATTCACAATATGTCATCTCAAGGCACTTTAAGATACAATTCAACCAGATGATACAGTCAAACTCAAGTTTCAGATTCAGATTCAAAGTTTTCTATCTAAGCAAAACCATTTGATTGCATCAAATCATTGACCTGAGGGCAATCCCTCAAAACAAGCATGCTTGTAGCGACAGTGGAGAGGAAAAACTGCCTTTTAACAGGAAGAAACCTCCAACAGGACCAGGCTCAGTGTGAGCGGCCATCTGCTGAGGCCGACTGGGGTCCAAAGAGACAGAAATAGACATACAGATATACAATATAATCGCAATTTAGAAAAATTTGCAAATCACAGAGGCACTCAAGTTTTAGTCACAATACATTAAAAATATTTAAGACACTTAAGTTCTCCCTCCAGCCCTTCAGGGGACAGTAAAACGATTAAAGTGGGTAAGTTGAGTTGCAGCTAGCACCTAGATCTATGCATTATAGCAGAAGTTAGAACATTTTCTTGCATATGTTACAGCAAAGTCCTGCAACACTGGACTTTGGACAAGCAGGTTTTCAAGGGCGTGAAAAAGCTGAAGGAAAAGCTGAAGTAAAACATCAACGTGCTTGTGCTTAGTGAAGAGGAAAATCGCAATAAAATTACAATTGCAACACTGGGTGAAAACAATTTTAGGAAAAATCCTTCAGCCTTACCTGCTATTCCTATTACAGCAGAATGTGTTGTTTTGATTTTGGCGTCTTAATCAGAAGTACATTTTGATGTATTTCAGACCCTTTTAAAATTGATAAAACAAAATATTTAGTTTATTTTTTTCAGTAAAGAATTCTACTTTTATTATTCACTAGTCAATGAATGTACTATTTTTGAATAATGAACCTTTTTGATAGAGAAGTTGCAGCAATGACCTTTAACAAAGTCAAACAGAGTGACCATTAGGATTAAGCAAACTCAAGAAGTCAGTCAGATACAACTTAGATCGGTTCAGTTACCTCAGAAAATTTGATATAAAAAATACTTGACTGCCAAATGCTCCAGGGGTGCTTTACCAAAACATAGAAGAAGCAGTGATTTAATCCTGATTAATTTGTCAAAGTAATTTGCAAAAACATTTTTTACTGAGCATAAACATTCTGATCATGTCGTTTTTTCAGCTTTATTTTCATCATCATCATCGCATCACTGTCACCATCATCTTTATTATTTTGCTATCACTTTAAACTTGTTGCCTTCATCATCACCATCGCCATCATCACCCTCCTGTCTCTCATCTCTCTCGGTTTGCTGTGTCGATTTCCATCTTAACCAACAGGTAATTATTACAGCATTTAATCCTTCAATAAATGCCTGGAAATAAGTAAGAGGTCATTTAAGTTTCCATTTGACTTCATAAGATATTCACCACAGTCCTATGCTGGTATAACAAAGTGCTGCTCCCCACATCGATCTGTATTTTAGAAAAATAATTTTTTTCCCACATTACTTTGAAATTAACTAAAATGGATAACTGGGACTTAATAACCTACCTTTTATTAGTCTCGCTCTCATTTTGACACATCTCTATTATTGCACCTAACAGTAACACACCAACAAGTACCACAATCAGATATTCTGGGAAATATACATTTAAAAACTGAGGTGCATTATTTTTGGGTTGTTGGTCCAACTGTTTTATTTGCTGTACTACCTGCCTGTATCATGCTTTTATCTTTACTTCCTTTTATTCTGCCTCAAGTTTTCTTCTATTTTGTTGTTTTGTTCATATAAACCACTTTGAGTTGTCTGTTTACTAAATTACGCTATAGATATAAACGTGCCTTGCCTTGAAAAAGATGGGTTTGAGAACTAATTTAGGAAAAAAGAAGAAACTTCAAATTAAACATTTCAGTTCACTTAAATCAAAAATACTTTATCAAACTAAAAGTGAAATTAAATGTTATTTGCAGATTAATTAAATTGCAGCCTTTTTTTTTGACAATTAATGTACAACTGTAAGATTACGGAATATTTAAAAGTGTTTTATACCAATTTATCTTTGTTCTCTTTTCTCTACAAAATGTTCAGGACCTTTAAAGAGATGTAGTAGTAAAAGATGGAGAAAAATGAATTCATAGAAATCCCTCAATTAAGAGTCTTTGTCCTTGATAGAGATATTTTAAGGTCATTTTTTTTTCTTTTCTAAATCCTAATCCACGGCTCCTTTATAGGTAAAGAAATCACCGTGATGTGTGCTGCATATACTTCACTAAGTAGCTTTAAGGCACAGAATATTTCATCAGGATTACAAGCTTTATATTTTCATATTGGGATTTTTCTCCACTTTACTACCTCAGTGATGTTGAAGTGCACACTGCAGTTAGCTGTTTGTTTTGTTTGGTCCGAAACAAGAGTTTCAGCAGGACAGTCTTTTACTGGATTATCTTATATCACATCTGATGCTAACACAGTGTGATCATAAGATAGGCTTACACAGTTCTTTGTGCATGTACATAAATCAAGCTAATGTGCAGCACAGATACAGATTCAGTGAAGCTGAGCCTCAAATACTAAAACTATAACCCCCAAATATAAGTTGCATGATCTCAAAGGGCAAATCAATGGAAGGCAAGGAAGGTTTATTTATATAGTACATTTCAGTGGTAAGACAATTCCTCAAAGTGGTGTACATGACAAAAATAGAGGCAATGCTAATAATTAGATATGAGTGAATCATTTAAATAAGACAAGTATGTAAAAAAAAAATGAAATGATTAAAAAAGTCTACAGACTGCTTTATTTTAAACATTCCTGCTAACATTCCCTATTTTGAATTACTGTATTCAGGAAAAAAAAAGTTTTTTTTTTTTAAATAACCAGTATTGTTTCTCCTTTTAGATGAAATAGTGAGCAATCTACCAGCTTGGGATCTGCCAACTGTACCTGAATCACTCCTCTCCACAGTGGGCGACCATGATATCACACTTCCCCCCAACGTCACTAGCCCTTTCTCCACCCACCAGTGGAATACCACCATGCCTGTACGTCCCAGGATCCCTGCCCAGAACACAACTACAGCAGCCCCGCCCGTGCAGACATCCCCATCTACAACCACCACTTCCACCGTGCCCTTTTCTACCACGAGGAGGATGGAAGCAGGGCTAGAACCCAACAGTACCACACACAACACCAGCACGGACACTGTGACCAGTGGCAGCGTTCAGCTGACAACGATAACCACAACTTCACCCTCAACAACCACCCTCACTGTTAGCAGCACAGAGATAGCAACGCAGGGGACGCCAATCACTGGGAGCGCCGTAGATCCGCTTCCAAACACGACAGCTGCTGCAACAACAGAGGAAACTACAAGCCTACCAATCACAACCACTGCAACTACTCTGCCAACAACGACCTCTACAACTGCGCCACCCCCAACTACAACCACCACAACCACTGTTCCCCCAACTACTACAACCACAACCACCACCACCACTACTACCCTGGCTCCCACTACTACCACCACTGTATCGACTACTACCGCCGCCCCCACCACGACCACAACTACCACCACCACCAGGGCACCCTCCACCACTGTCCTCATCCCAGTTCCAACCACTCTGCCTCTGACAACAACCTCACAAAGTCTCTCCGCTACCAACGCAGAGGAAATGCCTTTGCCATGCAACGTGACAGAGAAGTTCTGGGTCAAAACAGGTAGGACCTTTTACAACAAATACTTAACTTTTCAAAACATAATGCTGAGATAATATCTGCAAGCAACTTGTTTTTGGACTATTGCTTCTTTTTTTACTAACTTTGTTTCAAGTCCGTGAAAATTGGTAGAGGGGAAAAAAAAGGCACAGCACCATTTAACTTTGACCTATGAATCATTCAGGCACAAAAATCCAAATCTAAAGACATAAAAATCAGTCTTCTCTTGATAAATAAGTTAACTTAGCAAATTCTGATTCTTAGGGCACAGTTATACTTGGCACACACTGGTACGTTCCACGTGGAAATTAGTCATTTGGAAGCTCTTATACGCCGTACAACATTTCAAAATTTTCTTGATGGGCCCTTGGCTGGCAGCCTGACGTAGTCCTACTCAATTCTAGTCAGAATGAGTCTGATACTGCTCCATAGAGCTGTGATTATGGGGCGTGTTTCGAACGAACCAGGAAAAAAAATGCCTCTGCATTCAATTGGATAGACCTACAACCAATAAGAGCAACGGAGTGCGTGACGTATGTTAAGCGACGCATAGTTGTTGTCAACAAAAATCAAAGCGTGCAGTTGCACGCCTATAATAAGAAGATGAGCCTTGATCGCGTTTCTCTGTTCCTCTTTTAAAATTAATTTGCTGTCGATATCTTCTAGAACAGACCTAATAGCAGAATCTACTCACCTAAACTCTCCAGCGGCAGCCATTGTTGTTGTCACCCAAGCGTGCTTTGGTCACGTGGTTGATTACGTTACTGTTGATCATCTGTCCATCATCGTATAAAGCCCGCCCTGACAATTTGATTGGCCCGCCAGATATTGTGCGAGCATACTCGCGCTACTATTGAACAATGCCAGACCAAACTTCCCGACCTCAAACGTTGTGGGCGGGACTAAGTTCGAAATCGCACCCAGGCTACTTGGCTGGTCCCTTACAATTCCTTTTTAAACTTCAATATTTGTACTAAAATAGTCTTTCTGTCGTGATTTGTTGACATTAAGATTGAAAGAGAAGATTCACTTCCTGGTCAGACCTTGTAATTTAGTGAAAGGATGGAGTCAGAGTAAAAAGATATGCAGGCCCAAGAGAAGGAGGGGGTCACTCCAGTGGCTGGAAGTTGGAGGGGATTCTGATGAGAGTTGCAGGGAAGTGGGCTGCCATTCGGCTGGCGTTTGACTGGGAAAGGCCATTTTGAATGGTTGCTCTTGTAACTAATATTCTGGCTGACTCAAGGAAGGCGTGTACGGCACAGACCAAAAGCTTCCAACACCGCACTACATGTAGAAGTAGAAAACACAACATTCTCAAAACGTCTTTGTCCTACAAAAGTCGCAGTAAATTCTTGCCTGTTTTTTTCACAGTCTGTTGATCATAGTGATGATTATGGGCCAAAATCCTAATTGTCTTTCGATGTTAAAACCTCGGTGTCACTTGTCCTCCTTGTTTTACTAAAAGAGCTGTCTGCACAGTTACACATTTTTCTACGGCTTTAGGCAATGTGTCAGCACTTGGTTAACGTTTTTTTCCTGTGCAATTGACTCCATGGAATGCAACAAAGATAAAATTCCACAGACAAACTGTTATTCCACTAAAAGAGTAATCCACTGTTTACTAAAATGCCTTTAAGTTGAAGATCTCTTTCAGAAACATAAAAAAAAGAAACATTTTAATGATCTTTTTCAGCACAGGTTTATATGTCCTCATGATTCAATGGCCCCTGAGGTTCAAAGTGAGACTTTAAAGAGATTTCCAGAAAGTCTGAAAAACCTCTGATAAACAACAATAATAATAAAAAACTGAATACATTCTGAATTTTGTAAACAAATGACTTATTTTATTCTAGTTACTTTAATCAGTTTTATTTGCTTTCCTTACCATTTAATAGTGTTTTTAGATCTATTTTAGAAACTCTTACCAGTTGAGAAGAAAAGCAGGAATCTCTGCGTGTCCTCTGAGCCCCGTTGCTTCCTTAAGTCAGCAGCAATGCTCAAAGCTTGACTGATGTCCAACCTCATTTTGCTTCTTTTTATTCCTCTTAGAATCAAATATTGTTTGCCGTCTCTTCACTGCATCTTGGACTTTTCCTCATTATTTTCAGAAATTCACTTGGAGTTGCTAACCAGCATATCCACATTCCTGCCATGTTTACGCTTTGCAGACATGTGTAATATCGTATCTTTGGTGAAAGGCTGTTGGTAGGGCATGCACGAAAGGCCTTATTTACCAAAACATTTAAAAAAAGACAGCATAAATTACAATGATAACAAATAGTATGTTAGCAGGACATGGTAATTGTTCAGAAAAACTGTGTATGTTGCTGTATAAAATGAAAAAATATAATTTAAACTGACTCTGCAACCTTAAAGAACAACTTTTAGAACAGGGTTCCATATTTTATCTGGTCATATTTACCAGACCAACACTGTTAAGGAGCTGAGAATTAGAATTTCTTTGATAAAATAAAAGATTATGACCAATGTGGCACATTGACACTTAATGATTAAAGTGAATTAAACAACAGAAGGAAAATAAGAGAGATTCAGCTAATCATTTTGTTGTCGTTATATTGTTATTTTTATAGTAGAATTATGCTTTTTTGTTTAACAATATAAGTGGCTTCTGTTCCCCATTAGTCTGCCTGTACTTCATGACAAATGTCCTTCTTGTGGTCCAGCAGTGAACTGGTGCTTTGAGCAAATCACTGAGACCCAGTTGATGAAAAATACCCCTGTGTTTTTATCAAGTCCACCAAACTGCATCTTCGGATTATGTTTTAGAAATGCCTAATTGATTAAAAAACTACACAGAACTAAGGCTTAAACATAAAATCCATCATAACAGGAAACTCTCTGTGCTTTAAACGTTTGCACACATTGATGCGGTAGGATTAGAGCTTTTATACGGTTTTTAGCACCATGTTTTACAGTTAAGTTTGTAGAAAATCAACATACATCATCTAAAAATACAGTTGTGCTGATTGTTAACCTGTTTGTGAAATGTTCTTGTTAATGCAAATCCAGACCAGCCCCTAAACCCTTTTTTTCTTTGAATCTCCACAGTGTTGTCTATGGAGCTCCGCAGGAACCGCCTGGACCTGATCCTAAAACAGAACCTTTCAAAGGGACTGAGCTACGCTCTGCAGAGAGCCTTAAATGATTCCAAAGCCTCTGCACAGGTCAGTGTTTCATCTGCCATTGTTTTTCTTTTGTTAAGACACTGACTATTATTTTAGTAGATACCCTTAGCCAAGTCAATGGGCTTTATTAACAAATGTGTATTCCTTTAAAGTTGATTCAGTGCTATTAAGTTCTATATTTGCTCGTTATTTTTATAAAATTCTAAACCTTTGGAAGAAGTTAAAAACAAGCAGAGAAAATTTTTCTTAAATCCAAGACCTGAAAGCTCTTTTTTTCCTTTATCCATTTAGGTTGCTTTTGTTCAGCTTGAGCTGGGAGGTTCAAGATTAAATGAGCCCTTTGAACATTTGTGCAGAAAGTAAACTCTTGTATGAAGCCTTTTTTAGGCTAGAATTTGAAAATGAAGAGGAATTTGGCTTTATAGCTGAAAAACAGCTAAGTAACTTAATGGACAAAGGAATAGCTTACTAAAAGTATGTCAATTCTCCAGAAGTACATAATTGTAATGAAAACATCTTGCTTGTAATAAATTAAGCTCCACGTATTTGCACAGTCCAAGTGGAACTCTGTACGGTGACATTAATAAGCAATTTGACATGTTCACTATGTGAATAATTTAAAATTATCCATGACTAGTTAAACATTTGGCCTTAATTTGTTAGAATTTCCCTATTGACTTAAAAGCTTGTGATATGTAATAACTCATAATTACTTAAAAATTGATATATCCTTTGTTATATATTATTTTCTAAGTTATTATGAGTTATTGCCAAAAATAATATATAAAAAAGGATATATGATTTCTGAAGTAGTTATGAGTTGTAATATATCCTTTCTTTTATTTTCAACCAAGGAGGTTTCCATTTTTTTCACCTGTGCAATGCATGCTGGGTAGATGACTCTGTTTGGTCTTACTGGACCTACAGAGAAAAAAGGGAGGCTAACAGAAGGGTTATTTTTTCTTATCATATTCTGTTGGATATAAATTTAAACAATCCCACACTACATCACCTCTTCAAAGTGTTCATGAGCTACTACTCTTAACTCAAACTCTGTAAAACCATATAAAAGAGGACTATAAAATAGAAGCAAAAAAGTAACAGTGTTTATTCCAGGTCAGGTCGTTACAGGACAGAGAAATGGCTTGGAGTCAGCACAGCTGTGGGCTCAAAAACCGTCACCTAGAGCGTCCGGCAAAGATTGAGCAAAAATTGAGCCCTGAACAAAGTCATCTCCTCGTTCTTATACCTCATGAGTCCATGTTTTGCATCAGGTGGATGCTTAACTGTCTGTATCAGAAACTGACACGCCATCTATGCCTTGACCTTTATGCATCTTGCTGTCAGGGTTAGTTGAGGTTTGAGGACCCAAACGCAGAGGCAGAGAGGCTGAGGAGATTTTTGGGAGTTTTAATGGGGCAAAAACAGTAAACAAAGGCAGGAATCCAAAAATCCAACTAATAATGAAAAGCAAAACAGAACTAAGGAGACATCTGGGGAAAACCAAACACAAGGAGCCAGGGAGAGACGAGGAACATAGACCACAGCATGGGAAGACAGCAAAGACAAGGAACCAACAAAGAGTGAGAGCAGAGGGAGAGAATATATAGCAGAGAGAGACAAAGGGAGGGCTAACGAGCTGACAAGGAGCAGATGTGAGAGGAGACAACGAGGGAGCCAAGGGGAAAGGAACACACACACACAAGAGGGCAACAGAAAAACATGAGAACATAAATCTAGAAATTACATCAAAACTGGAATTAAACCAATAAAACTAGAAAACAAGGAACAAAGTAAAGAACAACAGAACCAAGACCATGACACTTGCCTCTTTACCCCAGGATTACACATAGCTCTCCTTTATCAGACCGGCTCAAAGATGTGCCCATATCCTGTGTATTTTTAAAGACACAAATCCTGTCCTGATTAGATGACCTCCGTTCACACAGTGACATCAACCATGTGAAGGAAGGCCTTCTACTCTGTCTAATCTGGCTTACAAAGTAATAATGCACATGATGTATAAATAATAAACCTAACATTATAAAAACATTTGTTGGGCTAATCCATGATTGACATCGTCATATATTTTGTATAATTTTATTTATTGCTGGCCTGTCTGTCAAGTCTACAGGCTTCTTGTTCCATCAGTCATTTGTTCTTGTTTGTTTTTTCTTCTGGCTCATTCACCTCACAAGGACTTGTGAATGATACTAGAAAACGTTAGCTACAAGTGACTGATGTAGGATGGGTTTGACTTGTAATGACCTGTTGAAAGTGAGGTTGAGTTTTTTAGGGAGGCCATAGAGTCCTTCACCCTCCTAATACAGTTTCCTCTTGTCTCAACCTCATGGTTTCATCTTAAGCCTTTATCTTCTCCTTCACTCTGAAATCATCTCAATGAGACTTTTTTGTATCCTAATTTTTTGTATCCTAATATTTACATTTATCCTATTACCCCACAACCCCTTCTATCTTCCGGATAGGCTTCAACCTTTGATCCAACTAGATCGATTTTCTGCCAACATGCTTGTCTTGGCTGTCTGCTGGTTGGCTCGTTGTGGTTGTCTGCCTTCCGTCTGTCCACCTGCCTCTCTTCATCTCACTTTCTGTCTGTCTTCTATCCCCATCCGCTTGCTTTTTCTATTTTTATCCAGTTGTTTGTGAGCCTTCCCGGGGAGTGACTCAGTGTCTCTAAGCTCCACAGCACTTTCATCTACCCCCTGCTACACACAGGCACATTCCTCGACTCTCATCTTCTCCATCTGAAAACCTAGGCTGTGATTTGATAATCAAAATGAATCTGTTGATGGCGAAAAACACCAACAATGAGGTGAAAATGGTTTATGTTTGAAAAAAAAAGTCAGATTTCTGGTGCAGTATTGATGAACACAAACAGTCCATCATTAAACAGCATGAAATTAACGTGCAGTGATGCTTAATGTGTTGCATCATTGAACAATGTTGTTAACCATAATTGCTTACCAAACTGGGCAGTTTTACAGCTGTCATCTGTTGGCAGGGAGCAAAGGAGGTCAGTGCTGGCTGCCTGGGTTTGGTTCAGCAGTCCTCTTTAGATATGCAAAATGGGAAGCAGCTTTACCTGGGAGCCTAAAAAAGCAAAGTGTATATTTTATTTAGTGTTGGTACTCTATTTCCCCTTTCTAAAACCATGGAAAAAACAATAACCAAACAATAAAGCATACTTAGTATGCCCTGGCTCCATTCTATGTGCTCCATTGTTTATTTTCCTGATTTCTGTCAGATTGGTGACATCATCGACGCTAACCCCAGCGCAATGGTATCACCAAACACGCAGTGCTGAGAGGACAGAGGTCTCATGGCTTGCAACCGGGGGGGTCAGACCAAGTTTTGTTTGCCAAAGGGAAGCGAGCCAAACGCTGATTATTAGCGGGTCAATCCGTGTGTGAAAAACCCGCTAATTGCAGTGGAAAAGAGGATTATGTAATGAGGAAATCATTTATTACAAGCAAAGAGTGATAGAGAGAAGAACACCAATAGGTAATTTTGAGCAGATCTTTTCTTTGTTCCCTTGATTATATTTTACAAAAGTACACATTTATATTATAAAATTGTTTTTAAATGACAGATATTTAAAGTATTTGTACCTCTATCAGGGTTTCCCCTAATGTATATAACAGGATAAGCCTGGTAGTAGGCATCACTAGGTTAGCCCACCTGTTACAAAAAATGTAACAGTATACTGTCCTAGAATAATGATGTATATTGTTAAAATAGTGTTTAAAAAAATAATAAAGAACAGTTTGTTTGCACTTAAGTTGAAACCTAATTAAGTAATCAGCCAGGAAATCTAATTTATTTAATGCTGGTAACATTTATGGTGTTGGTGGGTCCCTGTATAAGAAGGTTTGTTCCAACTATATGGCTACAAACATACAGCAGCCTGAGGTGACCCAGATCTGATTTTATATGGATTTTTTACTCATAGCGACCTGTATCTGATCTTTTCTTGACAGTCTGAACAACAGATCCAATTTTTTCCTTTTGCGACCCAGACCATATGGCTACTTGATCTTCAATCCGATAGAATCTGATCTTTTTAAATGTGACCACAGGCTCCATCAATCTCCCACTTTGGTCCCTCAACTCCAGAGGGTGGCACTGCTGGCCTTAATGGAATGGATTTCTAGGCCGCAAAGGGTCTTGTTTGGGGTGTATTTCATCCCTGCTTTTTGAGGCTAGCGTGGTTCTGCTTACTCCCTCCGGCCAAAACCTACAGCATGCACTGGGGTGGTCCAAATGTAAAGCGGCCAGGATAAGAATCAGAAACAGACCAGATGAAGCTACTATGATCAGAAAATCAGTATTAATCTGAAGTATTAGCAAATACTTCAGAATGGGAGAATATAGATAGAATGAAGCAGAATGATGAAAAGAGGTTCCTATGTACTCCAGCAGTCTAAGCCTATAGCAGTATAGTTTTAGCCACTCTACCTGTAAGTGATGTAATACATTTTATTTTGGTGCTATATAAATATACTGAATGGAATTTGATTAATTATTTATACATTTATCTCATAATTTACAGAGCTAAGTTAAAATACTCATGTTTTTTAGTTCTTAAAAGCAAGAGATAAATGTACTGAAATTATACATAAAGGAACATTTTTAAAATTTGAAACATACCAAATAATTAATACCAATCCGATTAGATTGTTGATAAGATATAAACAAGTAAAATTCAAATAGCTGTTATCCTTGCTAAAACTGATTACTATAATATATGTAAATGTTGACAAAGATATAGAACATGAATAGATATAAACTTCAACATGAGGTAAATCTAAAGATATGCCTTGTGGGTTTTATGTTAAAAAAAGATCCAAACCGTTTTTTCGTTCTCAAACATTCAGGAAAGATCTTCAGCAATTGTTGGCCATCTTTGTACCATTACTTAGTTTTATTTTCTCTTCATGCATCAATAAAACATTTCAAAAGACCTAAGAGGTCCGGAGGGGCTGTACATACAAAAAAATAAAAAAATAACATTGTGCCGCAAAAAAGTTTTCTTCTCAAATGTTCATGTTTTAGGTCATGAAACAGTCTTGGTACCTGACAAACATAAAATGCGAAAATCAAAGAGCCAATTTCTAACATGTGATTTAATCTGTCAAGGATTAAAGTTACATAAACCACCCCTTTAAAAAAAAGACATACATTAACTCTTTCATCTTCTGTGGAGTTTCACATAAACTTATGTTATTTCTTTAAAATTTTATTTGACTGCAGTCAGTGACGTTTGTTGCTGCTGAATAGGAGCTAAAGAATTTGTAAATTAACACCACAGAATGTATGAATGTGAATAAAAAGACATTTTGGATTAAGTCTTAGGAACTCAGAAGCATTAGATACGATAAAAAATCTAATGTGGTGAAACCCTGCAGGTGGAGCGAGTCAGTTTTTGGTGAGCTATAAACACGGCTGTTTGTTTTCAGTTTTTCCTGGGAGTTGTTTGTATAGAAAAATGAGAGAACACAAGACCCCCCCAATGGCAAAAATAAAACATCTAAGGAAAATAAATTATTTAATTTTGTGCTCATAGCATTTCAGTTAAGAGATCAAAGGCAGAATCCAAGGCCTCTTTTTTCTGTTTATCAAGGAAATGCAAAACACTAAGGTGGTTTTATGAATATCATATGGAGTGTCTGATTATAGCTGAAAAAGTTTTTGATTAAAGAGTTGCTTGGAAAAAAGAAAACGAAGCTGAAGGTTTTAATAGAATTCTGCAGAAGAGCCGGGATACAGTTTCATTTAGGGAGGATAGAAAGATCAGTCCGGAGCAGCAAGCTTATGCTCAGGGAGAGAAAGAAGAAAGGAAAAGATGGTTGAGGAGGGAGAAGAAAGACAATCCATAACAACAACAACCTCAGCTACATGGTGTGGTTGAAGGTAGAGGGTACATGAAGGTGGGTGGTGTTAAGTTCCAGAAATACAGCCTTTGATTCACCACAGTTGTTGTCTGTGGGCGTGTGTGTGTGTTTTAGGACACAGCTATTAACATTTATTTTGCAGACGAGCTAAATTTTAGCCTTTAGGTTGTCTTGAACTGAAATGATCCCAGGGATTATTAATATTCATGGTCTAATGTTTGTGCCTTAACTTTAAATAATCAAATACAGTGTGTAGCCGGTAGAATGTGCTTTAATAATAATGCTTTATATGCCTTTTTTAAATGTAAATAAAAATAAAAAGATCTAGAAAGCAAAATATCCTCTGGACAAAACAGTGATAACCATTGTTTCTATCAGGAGAAATATACTGGCTTCCATGTTTAATGCAACTGATCTAAACGATGTAGAAAGAGTCTTAACATAGAATTTTAGATCTTAGATCAGTTTATGTCCAGCAGGGTGTTGTAATAACACCACACATTTATTAACATCGTTGCACAATCCTAAGGTTTTGAGATTCTGACATTTAACAACCTGCAGTCCCCATTAAATATAAGAGCACCCTCGCTCATGACGCTGCAGTGCTCACTGCACCCATTGTCATAATCCAATGTCCCATAGTCAGACATTGGGATCCCATTTTCTAAACCTGCACAATCACTTCCTGCAAGTTGATCTTTATCAAGTTATTTTATGCTTAATTACTTCACAAGTGATTCCGATTAATCCATAGCTTTAGTTAAATATACAAAAAAATAATCCAGGATATGATAAACTAGCTCAACATATTTACCCTGTGACAGACTGGGGACCTATCCAGGGTGTACCCCGCCTTTTCGCCATTAGACTGCTGAAAATAGCAATGCTGATAGATAAGTGGAAGAGGATCAATGAATGGAATTTAGCATATTTGAGTTAAGAGAGGTTTTATAAAGGAAAGAGTTTTAACTACTTAGTCTAAATAATTCCTTTCAACAATCGGGTTTACAGATTAATCCTCTCAAAAATCCAGTGCAGATCTATTTTTACTTTCCTGGCAAACTCCCTATGATTTTCTTATTTACAAATTCTTGTTAGGGTTTTGGCCCTCCGTTAGAGAAAGAGACCCATAGCATCACAGACCCTTTAACCTCCTTCACAGTTTGAATATGGTGCTTTTCCATATTTTTATCAGTTTCAGGCCAGATGCACTATAAGCTGCAAAACCGTCTGACAATAGAATCTAATACTTGTCCTGCTTAGTGCTGCTCAGTTACAGAAATAATCCCGCTGAATTTGAACTTGTCAATTTTTAAAACCTTGAGTTTTTAAATATTTTTATTGTTTTAATTTGAAATAAACTTGTCTTAAACTTCAATATTTCTTGATACCATCATTATGAACCGTCCATTATGATTTTTAATTTTAAAACAGAATAGCATGTAAAAAAATAAGCACTAGTTCAATAAACGAGAATGTGATGGTTAATGTAAAACAATAAATTCTAAGAGGAGAAAAAAATTACAGGATAAAATTATCCCTAAAAATGGTAAATAACAGAATTCAGGCAATGAATGAATAGTTTTCAAAGATAATGAATTACTTCGAGTTATTAGGACAAAACAATTTTTATGACACTTTAGTCCACTCAGGTGGTGAAGGTGCTTAAATGTATTTGAAATAAGTACTCCATAGATTTCCGTTGTTTTCAGTATTAGCTGCCGTAAGATGACTCTGTGTTTTAATGTTATGTAGTTGTAGAGATATGTTTTGTAGACTAGTGTCAAATAAGTAATATGGCTTATGAGTAGTTTCAATTTGAATTCTACATGGATCAGTCTGGGATGCCTCCTGTAGAAGGGTTTTGTAAAAGGGAGGAACATTCAGTACAATCCTTGGAGCTGACTGGGTACCTGCCTTCCATGTCGTGCTTTTAGCCAATCACAGCAGCAGTAGTAGCTGAGATTTTTTGCATTCTTGATTTGTTTCAGAGTTAACTGACAAAAGAAACCTGTACCAAATGTGGTTGAGAAAACTCAAAAAACGTCTTTCCATCCATAACGGCACAAATTGCGTCCTTACTAGTTTTTCAAATGCAATAGAGGCATTTCCAGCATTTTTTTTTTTTTTTTTGGTTCAGCCTTCCACATCTGGTTGAACAAAAATAGTAATATAAAAAGATTTAAATTAGCACTTAGGGGGCACTAACCTTTCACTCCCAGGTTTAGCATCCCTGAGAAAGTAGTTTCTCAAACCTTGGGAATACAGTCTGTGGAGTTTTGTATGTGGTGTGGAGTGCTTCTGACCAGTTTTTAAATCAAGGAGGACTGGACTTTCTCTGTTTTTTCAACGACGTTTCAACACCTTTTTCAACTCACAATAGAGCCCGTAAATTACCTGACAAAGATTCCAGGATAGGTGCTGAAACCTCTTTAAAAACATTAAGCAAAGGTCCGGTTGCCTTCCAATTTAAGCCTGTTTTTTAGTTACATAGGAGAGTTACTAAGATCTGAATATTCACCTGACAAATCATTCAATATGCCCCAAAACAGGCTTAAATGGGAGGCAACCAGACTTCCACTCAGGTTTTGACGCCTTTTCAGGGTTCTTTGTCAGTTCTGTCGGCTCAACCAGAGCAATCTGTAGTTGTACATCTGATCGGAATTATGTTTTTTTTATCATTCCTATTTTGTGGAGTGGGTAATGGTCTCCATCTCAACCACACTACTTCTACTCTAGCTAAACAATATTTTGGTAATCATTATTTCATTATCAAATGGTACAATTCTAATAATGCAAAAGACAGTTTGAGTTGCACCATTAGTGAACATTTTAAGGATTCAGGAGTTAGCAGGCCAACTATATATTAGATCTGATGAATGGAGTCTCATTGTTCTTAGAAGCTCAAAGCTGATAAAAACGGCAGAGATGCTGCAGGTCATGATGGTGCATTTATCGCCAAGGAAGCTGAGACAGAGAGATGGAAAATGCACACTTATTGCAAATAATATAATTATTGCATGATTTATTTATATTGTTAGGATAATTATCATTGATGATGTCAGTTTATTACACCTTGGTATTGGCTGCCTGTTGCGTGTCAGAACTGATGTTTTTCAGAATAGTTAATCGAATTAAGACAGTTCCTCTGTCTGGATATATATATATATATATATATATATATATATATATATATATATATATATGGCTATGGCTGCCTTCTTTAAACTCTAAGCAGTTTCTCTGATCTGGGTAAGATTACATTTTCTATCACAATCTCGTCATGTCTCCTGGTTATTTAATACATATAAGCTATGAAGCGTTATTTAAAGAGCTTATCCGGATAGATCTATTTTCAGGGAAAAGAACTGGACAGATAGAGCTTCAAGGTGCGTACACAGCGCATATCTTTACCAATATGTTGCTCTGATTTATGTCTCAGGGAAACATTAAGTTGTTATAATGCTTCAGCTACATTCTTTCTATAGATGTAATTGGGGATAACAACAACTGTGGCACTGCTGACTAAAACAACTTAACATTGTCCCCCATTTAAAGTCACTTTCTGGTGTAAGTTTATGCTTATTGCAGCGAACAATAAGGAGGAACTGCAGAAGCCACCTGTCCTGAATAAGGATGTATTTGAAACGCATTAATTGTTTTCTGTGTCTGTCGCAGGTGGAGCGAGACGAATGCAGCCCCCACAACCTGACTCTGGGTTACTACGTCACCAGTGGGAAAACCGTCTACGTTTCTTCCATGGTTGTTGAGGCGCTGAACGTTTACGGCTTTGACAAGCTGCTGTCTGACATCAGGCAACACACCCCGCTAGTTAAGGCCGTTCTGGTTCCCGTGGCAACCTGGGTCAGCGCTCCACAAATTTACCTGCAGCTAAAAACAGGTGAGGGGAAACTTGAGATTAAAACTTATGACTCGAAAATCCAGCTAAAGCACAACTTACTGATGGACTTGAATCGTAAAAAGAGAAACAGCTACGTCATTGGAGGATAAAAATGTCACCTGGAAGATTAGAACAGGGACAAAATTAGACAAAGCCTGATTGTGCTCTCCTTTAATACCCCATGCAGACCCCCGTGATTGCAGAACAATTTGTCCAATCACCTAGTTACCTCTTAAGCCTCAAAAACACTTTCCAGCGAACAAGTGAGCAAGGTCAGACAAATCAGAACAGGCAAGAGATTTTCTGCCACATTTTACATGTTCAGTCTGCTATGATATTTCTCTATCAAATCCTAGTTTTGAATCCGAATTTATTAAAACTAATAAAGTAAACCAACCACCCTGCTGTTTAACAAAACCACATTTCAAAAATTGCATTGATGCAAAATTCCTTTGTAATTACTTTCATTCATGGATGAATTTTGTTTGTTGCATGATCATTTATTTAATTGGTACAGCATGTGGTCTGTGTCTCCTGTGTTGAGCTCTTCTTCATCTTTCACTGTGAAAATTGAAACACAGTAAATAATTAATTTGTTTTTCTGAGTGAAATAAGGATCAGATCCAATGCTTTACACATAGAACTGTGGAATCTGAAGTGCACCTCTCCTCTGTTCCGTCCATCTTCTCCATATTCATGTGAATATCCAAAGTGATACCAAAGGACATGAGTGAAAAGATCTGAACAAAGTTGGAATATGGCACAAATTCATAAACCAAGCAGCTTAAAAGGAAGGTGCTGATCTGATTATTTCAGAGTAAGATATATATGAAATCCCCTCTAACACAGTCAGTCTGGAGTGAGAGATAATCCAATGTTTATAATGTTTATATATATTTATTTCACGTCATGACCGCCATCCAATGCAGATCATTGGCTCCATCCACATCTAGTGGAAACTAGTGTGATTGGATGAGCCAAATAACGCAAACACTCATTGGTTAGCTAAAGGAAATCAACAGAAGCAAGCAGGTGTTCTTCAAACTGCTAACGTGAATTGTCTATGCCATGCTACAATGTGGGATTCAGAAAAAGATGCTGAAATGTCTGAAAGGTCGGACACAGACGAGAGCGTATCGGGAGATGGAGACCAACCAGACCTCCCTCATCCTTGGCCCTATTTCAAAGAATTTTTAGAAATAGTTGAAAAATTGAGCTTTCAGTTCATATAGTGGCATCTGGCTGTTTATTTTTTAAAGGTTACTTTGCTTACGTAGTTTTTGGAGCACATACTTTTTGACTTTTACTTGAGTAAAGAGGTCAAGTTGAAACTTCCAGTTTTACCAGAGTGTTTTTAAAATAGCAGATTCTATACTTCTACTTTAGTAACAAATATGTGTACTGTTGACACCGCTGTGTTGCACTACATCCTAAATACTTGGTAAAGGCTCAGGAGAAAGTCAGCGTCAATCTTTCTGCAATGTAAAACAATTCAGAAACAGAATCCTACATCCATCCATTTTCTGTCACGTTTATCCCAAGCGGGGTTGTGAGGGCTGCCGGTGCGTATCTCCAGCTGTCCATCACAGGGCAACACAGAGACACACAACACCATTCACACACACTCACACCTAAGGAGAATTTAGAGAAGCCAATTAACCTAACAGTCATGTTTTTGGACTGTGGGAGGAAGCTAGAGTACCCGGAGAGAACCCACACATACTCAGGGAGAACATGCACACTCCATGCCGAAAAGCCCCCGGGCTGGGAATCGAACCCAGAACCTTCTTGCTGCAAGCCCACTGAGCAGCCCCAGAAACAGAATCAGAATTACTTTATCAATCCCTTGCTGGGAATTATTTTCTTGCAGTGCAACATTTTAGAAAACAGAGAAAAATAAGATTGTAAGAGCAATAGAGCAAAATAAGATATAACATAATAAGACTGAATAAAATAAAAAAAGTAAAATAAGTAAAATTACAACCCACACAGTAAACTTACACCCTTCCCATATAAACAGTGTAAAATAAGATATAGGAATAAGATAAGAATAAAATATTGTCACATTTTGAGTTGTTACAACTAGAAATGTTTAATATATAACTTTGGGATTTAATATAATTGTACAAAAAGGTGCACACCTGCAAAAAGGAAGAAAGATAATTTTTTTCATTAGATAAAAATGCTTCAAGCAGATTTACCTCCCACCCCAAACTACCATCACTAGATCATCACTTGATCGTCTGACCTGAGCCAACAGCTGATACATCTTCAGCAGCAAAAACAAACACTATCTGAGGTTAAGTCTAAAGAATAAAGCACTAGGGATAAGATATCCAATCCTTCATGCTGCATGTGGAATGTATATGTTTGGTTTGTAATGTTGAAAAAAAAAAAAGAAAGGGATGCCTGGGTGACCAGTAAACCTAAGCAGCAATACAAACGAAAAAAGATTATCACCTTCTGAACTAAAACCCGGCTAAAACCAGCAGCTCTACATCCATGATGGAGAGTTACAGCTTGGGGTAAACAATATCGCATCCATCAGCAGATTAGGTTCGGTACCAGTCGCTCTCTATTTCCTCGCTCTATTGCATGCTTAATATCTTTTGTTTTGTGAATTAATTCTAAACAACATGTTCTGACCTAAATTCGAACATGATGCTGATAAGTGCAGTCTGCCATCAAAGACCCAACATCTTGCACTGGGCTCTCATTCTGAATAACTCTGCAGATGCAAACACATAATCCAATGCAGATTGCACTGCCGTGGGTAAATTGGGAAATGTATTTATGGTTAATGAGCTGAACAACTCATAGGTTGATTCTGTGCCTCAGTGCTTTGTTTCGCATGCATAACTGTGTTAATGCACTTGGAGGATTTGATGTGGTATACATCGCAGTTCCTGCAGTGAAACAAGTCAATTGGTCATCTGGAACACACAGAAGCCGGAGAAAACCTGTGGTAAAGCAGTTTCTATTAGGTAAAGCTGTAAACAAAAACCCGGCAAATCAAAGGCTACTTACGTTGTTATTCAAAAAATAGGACTTAAAAATATTAGGAAAACTGCTGCATCACCCTTGATAATTCTTGCTGATTGTTATTTACATCCTTGTTTTCCATTATTGCAGTTTGCTGTGACAAATTTTTGTGTCAATTTTTGGCTGAAATAGTCAACTAACTGGCCAAATACATGCTTTGCATGCTGTGAATGCACATCCCCTTAAATATCAGAACCAACCAAATACTACATCTATGCCGTACTCAGGGATTGTTATTATGATAACATTGAAGTTAAAATGATGGTTGATAAAATGAGAGTCACAAACATACATTAAATACACAGTCAAAATCAAAGGATGCACCTTTACTTATAATGAAGAGTGTGATCAAATGCAAATAAAACATAAAATCATAAAATCATGTTTGATGCAGGGCTGGACAATAATTTTATATCAATATATGTCACAATATCAAAAGAATACCCAATGTTTGTTGGGAATTCTTGGCAGTTTTTATGTTAGCTTTTACCTTTTTTATATCACTATTGAAATTATATGGTATCGTCTGAAATACAAATTTATATCATGATATCAATTTTGGCCATATTGTCCATATGTAGTTTGCTGCACATTTGTAACAACAGTACAGGGATAAAAAAACTACTGTGTCAATAAATTTGATGGTGTTTTAAAGGTCCTTTATGATGCTATATGGTCAACTCTGCACCAGCCATTGAAATCAGTGGGAGAAGCTTCATGAAGCTACACCCATACCTTATTGTTAGCATGAAGGAGCTCTTATATGCAGACAAATAGACAAACGATACAGCATTTATATATGCTACAAGTAGTGATGGGACTTGTTAAATTTTTTTTTATTGAGTTAATTACAGGTTCTTACTAAATTTTTTTGTAAAGTCATATATAGATAAAAATAAACAACCTTTTAAATTCAAAAGTAATGTTTGCTCCTAAATGATTGAATAAACCTATGCACAGAGAAACACAAATATTTATTGTTTATTGCTATGAGAACAGCACATTTTAAACAGGGCGTGCACGAGGAGAAATGGGCTCGTGCATGCTCTTGCACACAATCTTTTTTTTTAAAGTGGAGAGGTGGCTTTTATAAAACGCTCAAAAATACCTTAAAGGAGGGCCCAATGAGTAAGAGTAACATTTCAACAAATTTTTTGAGACAGAAATAACCTTTTAGAAAGATTTAAACCTGCAAAGAAGTAAATTTTGCATGATATAGCTCATGTGAGATTAGATCCATCCCTCATAGGGAGCAACTTGCTGCTCGGATGGTATATAGATAATCTTTGATCTTTTTTCTCTCTGGTTTACAGTTTTGAGATTCGTGGGGCCTACAGACAACATCTACTCATGCAGTTTTGTCCAGATGTTGGAGCAGCGACTGGAGAATGCATTTGAAGAGGCTCAGGATAAAGTACTGGAGAATTACAACAGACTCACGGTGGAGGTACGGGATGTGTGCACTGAGTCTGTGTATGAGGCAGACAGCCTGACGTGTCCCGCCTGCATGCAGCTTGCAAATCAGACTAACAGTACCATACAAATTCATGAGGATTTACAGCTTCTTGAAGAAGCTCAGATGGTAGCATACTTATTCTTGTTTTTTGCAGTTTTTTTTAAAACAGGTTAACTTGCTGTGATCAGGTGACTTTCTCAAACAACCGTTATAGTAACACTCTGCACTTTACTCAAAGGCCAGCTTCTGAGTCATGCTGTTTATATTTATGAAGACATCAATCCGTAACAAATCAGGTTTTTATACATAAATCATGTATATTTTCTGCCAGTCTTTCTTCTATTTGCAGAATATCTGCTGTTCATACAAACGCAGGCTGAACCGTAAAGTAGGTCTCAACAAGCAAACACAGATATAGGCTCCATTCATAATTTATCCCCTGAAATATTAACGCTCGCAGAGAAATGTGATGGGAGTTCTCTGTATCTTGTGTCGTTATCCATTTTTACATAACATTGGGAGAAAGGCCTTATTATGGAGAGAAGAAAATCTTGTCCACTGGAGGTCCGATAAGCATTCTTGGATATTTGGCATGATGGCTGTAGATATTTTTGAAAAGATGTTTAAATTATGAATAAGGCCATGTTTTTGTTTAGGTTTTTTCTACAAATGCAGAAAAAAAAAAATCAGAAATCTCTCAAGATTTTTATCTGCAGGGCAGAGTGCAGCCTAATTAATTCAGGTTGGCGTGTTTATCCTCAGATCCAGAGTGTTTCTCAGGAGTCTGGCTCCCCCTCCGTTACACTGGTGTATGTGGTTAAAAACCAGGACGCTGTTCTGAACGGGACAATATCCAGCGGGCTCCTCAACCAGCTGACGGCTGAGCTGGTGGGATACTTCCTGTTCTACCCGCCGCTGATGATCGCTGAACGTAAGCGCAGATTTACTTTCTCTTAATGGGGTGTGGGGTTTTGCCATTTCTTATTTTTTTTAAGCGTTTCACTGATTTCTTCGGTTTTTGCAATTCAACCAAAGAAAAAAAGCATTATCCCAAAAAACATAGGAACCAACTCTCTCCTAGGCAGTAAAACCATCAAAGGTTCCTTATGATAACACATGAAACGCCTGTAGAAGATTATTTATTAGGTCTGTCAGGATGTCTGGCTACACCATGTCTATCTATCGGTCTCCGCCAGTCACGTGACTTTTGTTGTTAAGACGCCATTTTAGGTGGAAAAGGCGTAGTGTACCGCGCCCGAGGTAAACAATTGACGTCACTTGGCGGAGACCGATTAATAGTTTGATGTCATATATGTTTTGTTTCGATTTGAACTTAAGATGATGCACACATTACAGATCTTTTAGTTCACAGACTAATTCAGAAAATGTTCCCAAAAATCTTGTGCATCATCGAGGACGTTTTTCTGAAAACCTTTCTTTTTGTTTGCTTGTGAATCATGATAGCCTTTTTTACCTTATAAATGAAATTGTCATTTGAAAACAAAGTTTTCTGTTCTCTTATGCTTTGTCTTTATTCAAACCAAGGATGTCCTGATCTGATATTGATATCAGTTCGCCAAACAACTAATATTGGAATATGTATCAGCCTGCATCTAAAATCTGCGATATTAGTATCAGTAGTATTCCAATTTTATTGTTTGAATAATATTACTGTATTTGATCAAGCCTTTTCTAACATTTTACATTTCAAAATAAACCATAGAATAAGCCTGATTTTGTATTGGATCAATATTGGAACGGTAAGTACTCCAGGCCACATTATGGGTATCTTCCTCATCTTCATCACCTCTTATTTCTGTTTTCTCATCGATTTCATTGTGCTTCATTTGAAAGTGAAAATGTTTAATGTTACTGATTGTTTTGGTTGGGCAAAGCTAGCGCTACAAGACATTGGATACATCATTTACCCACAATGCATTACTGTGTAAAAAGCACAATGGCATCCGTGTGACAAGATTTTATTTAAATGTATAAAAACTAAACAGATTTAAGTATTTCTACTGTATTTTTTAGATAGAAAAAAAATATATCTCAGATAAAGCTAACATTTAAAGCCTTTGCTGGATTATATGAATGTATTTTTCCTTCTTAACAAACATGTCAGTGGAAGTTTAAATGAGTTATTGTCACAGTCTTGCTGTTAAGTTTTCTTTTGAGTATTCAGTTTTATTTTGATCCATGTTTTCTAGTTTTATTAGTTTAATTCCTATTTTGTTATATTTTCTGGATTTATTTGAGTTGTTAGGTTTTTTTTTTGTTGCCATTTTGTGTTTGTCTCCTTTTCCCTAGCTCCCTTCTAGAATCCTCTCTGCACACCTGTTTCCAATCAGCTCATTAGTCCTGTCTTTGTTCAGTCTCTCTTATATACTCTCCCTGTGCAGTTCCTCAGTGCTG
>NW_015151488.1:84955-104173 GCF_000732505.1 Cyprinodon variegatus | reverse complement strand
AACTGTGTCCAGCAGTCTGCTCAGATTTTGATCATTACATTGTTTATTCTAACTAAAATAGTTTTAACCAACTAGATTGCTTGTTTTTCCAACCAATCTATTCTTAGAATATGTCCAAACTCTATCCAATTGACAGCAACCGTCCTACAAACTCCCACATCTTGACTGACTAGTTATGCTTTCTGAAGCACTTGCCACAGCTGTCACATGGTATCACTGTACCTAGGCTTCGGACGTCATCAATTTTAGCCCCTCCCCTAAATGAATCACACCTTGACACGCGCTTCGGGGAAGCGCCCCCTCCGTTACTCGACACACGCCTCGAAGCCTCGGCTCATCTCATAACATCACGACTAGATAGTGACATTAAGAAAGCATATTTAAATATCCTATCATACTGACTCAAGTTTATTTCATCCCCAAATTTTCTATTTCATCTAATTTATTGCAAAAATAAATAAATAAATGAATAACATTCAAAGTTGTTTTCATCAGCTTATTTTCTCATTTGAAACAAAAATCCCTGTTTTATTTTTACTTGATGCTGAAGTACTTGCCAGGATTTCTGCAGCTTTTTGTTAAACCGTTTAAGTGGAAATAATTATAAACCAATCAGACATAAAAAGGAATGTATTTTTATCCTCTACAATCAACCATGTTAAGTAGCTAATTTGACACAATTTTACCTTCAGGATAAAAAAAGTATAAACACTGAGTCATCACCTATTACCTATGGTGTTTTATTTCTATTTTTTTAGCAGTACGATTAATGAGCATCACTTAAATGGAGTTTTATCCCCTGAAGTTTTATTCTTCAAAGGCTCAGGAGGAAGACGGCCACCAGGAGACCAAGTCATCAGCATTAAATCTAGAGGAAGGTTTACCTGAAGCGTTCCTAGAAAAGTTAGACTACTAAATCTGTTGGTTACGACTTTTAAAAAGACTCTAATTTGCTTCTACCCTATTAAGATAATCAGAAACAATTTGGCCTCTATCCTAACATATATATATATAGTTAACCAAACATTATTTTTCTCTTGGTCTTTTGCTTCTTGCTGAGACAGAATTTGAAAGTATATCAAAGAGTCAATGGCAGAAGAATGCAAGATTAATGATTCAGAACCAGTTTAACCTGCTTCCCATGTGAGATAGTTGAAATTATGGAAGAGTTGTCAATTAATAAATACTTTGTTACCTTACTTGAGTAGACATTTTGGTTATCTATACTTTACTCGAGTAATTATTTTGCAATTATCTCTACTTTATACTCCTTACATTTTAAAAATAGACTCTTTAGTTTTATTTAAGCTCATTTACATTATGGCCTGTTGGTGTTTATAAAAAATAAAAACCATCAAAATAATTTATTTTCATCCAGAAAATGTATTTCTTTGTGGATGGCGCTGCACCAACTGGTTGTTTGCTACTGAACAAAATAAATAAATTTTCAAGATGATGCTAAATTAAATCTGATACTTTTACCATTAAAAAAAAAAATAGAACTAAGAAAATTAAGAATAAGGAAGTTATCATTCATAATTATAGAAACATGTTCCTTATAATGCAGTAACCAGTATAAGGTTAAGCATATCTGCCCATAACATTTTTTCCAACATTCATTTTACTTTTATTGTGTAAGTAGTTTTAAAATGTGTACTTTGAAGTTTTAGTTGAGTAAACGCAGTATGATTTATATTCTTACATGAGTAATAAACATTAAGACTTTTGGCACCTGTGTAGAGGTCAGACTCTAGCCTCGTGAGACCATCCTGATCTCGCGAGCTTTCAAGGTTTCACTCGCTAATCAGTCTGGAGACTCTCCGTTAAAGAAAATTTGGAGCCGTTCACCAAACAAACGTCCAATCAGCGTTGGCTTTGAGGCGGGTTGAGGTGTGACGCAACGAGAAGCTCGACAGTTCAGTCTAAAGAACATGGCGGCTTCAGCCGATGAAACTAGCGTTAGCGTGGCTATCGAGCAAGTTTTATCGGAGTTACAGAGTATTTCTTCACTGAAAGAAGAGCAAAACACTGCTCTGGAGGCTTTTCTCAGAGGAAAAGATGTTTTTGCTCTTCTCCCGACTGGTTTCGGCAAGAGTAGCCTGGCTTGTGGTTGTGTATCCGTCATCGGTCTGTTAGTACTTCATATGCTTCGTTGATCTGATTGGTTTATTTGGCCCGTCTATCACCAACATAGGCCAATCAGCTAACCAGTATTTTCGCCCCTTCCCAAAATTACTTCTACGGATGGTTTCCAGATGGATATGCGGAGCAAATCCATCTGGCGGAGTCAGGTTAGTCAGACTCCACTTTGAACCACATTGAGTTTTAGGGCGTTTCTCAATATGCGTTCTTGAGCGTTCTCGTGTGCTCGTGTACTCGTGACACGTCATCAGCCACAGCCCGAGTACCTTTCCAATTCTCAAGAACGCCAGATCGAGAACGCACCAAATCCCCGGATGTTGTTCTCGCCCCGCCCTCTTTATCGAGCATGCATCAGAGCATTATAGTTTTATACAGGATGTAAAGAAAACAAGAGGATTCTCTGAATGAAGCTATCTGCTTGCTTACGTATATCTTGTTAAAATATAATCATAAAATCACAGACAAACTGATTTGAAATGAGTAGTTTTCAGTCTGTCATTACAAGACATGAAGGTCACCTGGGAGGAAATTCTTGTGTTACTAAAGCATAACTTAAAAAGTAGCAAATAATCTTTTGCATTAGTGCTTATCAGTTTGCCAGAATTAGAAAACACAAGTAGCAGGTCACATGGGAGCAATAGAGGCTGTAGCATCAAAGTTAAAACAGTGTTTGATGTGTCAAACGGGGGTGGGATGTTCAGCTCGTTATAGATTTAATCCTCAAGAGGGAAAAAAATCAGATTAGTGCTTCAAGTTTAAGAATGCATTGAGGTTTATGGTATGCTTACTATCAGGAAGGGTTGGAGGAATAAACATTTTGTCTTTTATCTAATTTTTTCTGAGCACATTGGTGTAATAATTTGCTCTGCCCCTTTTCTCAGGTGCTGGATCTGTTTTTTTATTGCAGCAATCCAAAGAAAATGGGCCCACCTCCATGGTTGGACCAAATGATCTCTGTTTATATTCCATCGCTTGTTTTTGTGCCATCTGGGAGATTTTATTTTATTTTTTTTGTAAAGGGCAAACAGCTGCAGAGCTCCTATCATCTCAGCCCTGCCTTGGGCAATCTGTTGTCCGTGTTCCCTGGATGAGCTAATTTTAGCAGAGTGAGATTAGATTAGAATCTGTTGGTGTGTGCTTGCAACACCCACAGGGCGCAAACATCACACTCACAAACCTACAGAACATTCTTCTTTCCCTAAAATCTGATGAATGTTTCCATCAGAAACCAAGAGGTTAGTGGCTTATTGAATGAAAGGCCAAAGGTTTCCTGTTAATGATCACATCAGTAAAAACAGCTCATAGTTCAGGTGTATATCTCATGGTAGATATTTGAATGGACAAAGGTTGGCAAAAACCTTAAGGCTCTGTTAGCATGCTGAGGATATCTCGGTTCTTTGAGCACAGAACTGTTTTCTGAGTCCATTGTCCCAAAATTAACTCTAGGAGATGTTTTAGAGTGTTTTATATTTTCATGAAAATCTAACTTTTGGGGGGATTACATAATGAAGTATAGAATACTGTCCTGTTCTTTCAGGCAGGATTTTCCAGGGGAAGCCTCATTACATAAACTCATTACATTTGTTTAATTAGCTCTCAGAGGGACTGGCATGTCTGTAGATGTAGGTCTGGTCTTTCTCATACAAAACAAATTGCATTATTATGTTTTTTCCTGGTTTTGTAATGACCTCAGTATAGACACATCTTTGCTGGAAAAATGGCCTCCCCACACCCTGATGCAGCCACCACCATGTTTTACTGTGACCATTGCGTGTTTACGTTTACGTTCTGCATCAAACCTTTTTTAATTTGGGCTGAAAACTTAGATGTTGGTCCCTGAATAACTTTTTTTACCCTGTTTCTTAACCATTAAGGGCTGGTTTTACTCCCACAGTAGTGTGTTGTAGTGAGGTAGGTAGGTTTGATGCAGATATTTTTGATCTATACCCAGTTTATTATTTTGTGGAATTTATATAATTCACGCCACAACGCAAGAGGGCCAATCAGGAACTACCTGTGGGTCTAGATACGGCCAAGTGGTGAGGAAGCGGGGGCAAGTTTGTGCGAAAATGAAGGGACATGAGGGCGAAAAAGAGCGGGGATCCAGGTTGGAAAAGGGGTCCCAGCGTTCTCGCACACCTCGCTCTTCTAGCTGGTCCATCTTCACGAGTCGTTTTCCACAATGGCGGTCGTACAAACAGAACAAGCCGGTAAGGTACCAAACAGGGAATACGCATAGTGTAGAGCGGATGTAGATTTGACCAATCAAAAGCCTCCAGTCTGTGGTCGCCTATAATTTTGGAGTGGTGCAGCAGAGGGTCTGTGGAGGGGGCTGAGGCATATCTACGTTAACTGCGGTACACACGCAGACGAACTGGTTTCTGAGTATAAACCGGCCTTTAAAGTGACCCTAAAAGTTTCAGAAATTGTTCAATTTCTTTAATAATTTCATTCTGACCTATCTGCTGTCTTTGACTGACCAACCGGCCAAATGGATTGATCTTTCTATCCATAGTGTTGTTTGTACTTAGACTGTAGACTGGCAGTTGGAAAGTCTCGCAGACCAGCGCTGATCCCACATCCACCGACTCGACAAGTGACTCAGGTTACATCTGCCCTTAAACAGCTCGGCTCAGATTGGGATATATTGTGGGAGCTTCAGGCTGGGGTCTAATTTAAGTGATACAATTAAGTAGGACTGAAACAATTAATCAGATTAGTCGTGATTAATCGATTATTGAAGTAATGGTCATCTAATTTAGTAATTGATTAATCATTAACTGGGGTATAGAGACTCTAAAACATGCCTTTAGCTGACAGAGAAACCCAATTAGAGCAGTAATTATATCAAAATTGTAAAAAATATATAAACATTTTGCATTTAAAATATAAAAAGCTTGTTCATTTGTAAATATGCTCTATGCAGAACTCCGCAAGTGCAAAAGTTTTAGTTTCACCTGGTTTTCCCAAAAAGTTTTCATTAAGGAAAGTTTTGCTGCCCGATTATTAATCAGAAAAATATTTACAGATTAATCGATTTGTAAAATAACTGTTAGTTGCAGCTCTACTATAAAGAATACTGACTGCATCCTGACTCCCTTCCATTGCTTACTTTCCTGATATCTGTTGTACCGATGACATCATCAACGCTAGCCCAGGCTGATGGCGTCACCAGACATGTAGCGTTGGGGGACAGAGGTCACGCAGCTTGCCAGCGGGGGGTCAGACCCAGCTTTTTTTCCCGAATGGGAAGCGGGCCTAATGCCGATTGTTAGCAGGTCGACCCATGTGAGAAAAACCACACAACTCTCAACTTAGCAGCTACATCTGATCACATCTCTAGCTTCCGCTTCAGTACACTGGAAAAAACACAAAATCTTATCAAGTGTATTACTGTCATATCAAGTCAAAACCTCTTATCACACGTAATACAAAACCTTCTAGGGAGATATATTTAAGTTAGATATATTAACTTCTTTCAAGACAATACAACTAGAAAATCTTGATAAGTGATACAGTCTTGAAAAAAATCTTGTTTTAAGATATTACGTTATTAAAACTAGCTTTTTTGACATTCCACAAGAGTTTGAAGTTTTCAAACACCAACACATTGGAAAAACAATCTAGAGATAAGGTAAAATTTCCTAAATAAAGTGTATTTACCCTTAATTTGAGTAGGTAAGTTGAGTATTTTTACTCTTAAAATGAGATAATTAGATAATATACACTTGAAATTAGACAATGCAATTGTGTTTTCCTATTTAAAGGGTAAATTGTCTTGTTCCATTGACAAAATGTCTCTTTTACCTCCTCAATCAAGAACAAATGCACCTATTTCAAGAAAAAAATGACTTATCTAGATTTGGATTTTTTCCAGTGCATTCATACTGTATTCCATGCATTGTTCCCATCTCATCCCTCTTGGAATTAGATCATTTTTTTGTTGTTGTTGCTTTTTTTCATTATTTTAATACTGTGCTGGGAGGTGCTAATGGCCTTGGTACGGCTACTTCCTTGTTTTTACCTTGTGCACATGTGCAGTATGATATTGCACATGTATCGTATCTCCTTTGTTTTTGCAAATATATAATGCATAAAGCAAGGACTCTTTCTTTGCTCAAAATTAAGCAAATAAAACGTAAAACACAAAAATACAAAATAATCCGTCAACAGGATGTTGTTATGTTTTAGATAAACTTTGTGTGGAAACAGGATGATTTACTGGAGTATAGATGTCAAATTCTCAAATAAATAATTTGCTGGTGTTTTGTTCCAGCCATTTTTTTGTGCTAAATTCTTTCTTAATTATTATAACTATATTATTATTATTTTATCTAAAACCTCGACTAAAAATAAAAATAAAACAATGATTTAACTTGTGTTTTTAATTTTACTTTCTGACTGAGCAGGACATTTTCTTTTCTTTCCTCTTCGTTTCATTCTTCCTTTTTGCATAATGCAATTAAGTTTCCAACAACTGCGGGATAAAACGAATGCAGCAGATTCATCTGCTCGTTGCACAGATTCTTTGAAGAGCAAAACGAAGGGCTCTCAACCTTCACACTCCAGTGCCGTTTGTCTCTAGTGCTTATATGAGCTCTATTAAGTTAAGTGGAGAGCCCAGTTAACGTAAATGTGTTCTCATATAGTTTACCTGTCTCTGGAAGGCAATTAAAAGCAAATGCATATGCTGGTTAAGGAACTTGCATGCCGTTTCCACTGACTTATAGTTGGCTGGAGACAGAGGAGAACGTTAGAAGATAAACAGAATCAGAATGAAGCTGAAAGTCAGAGGTTATGATGGTTTGTGTGACACAAGGAGATGGATGATTGGATGTGAGGGAACAGGTATTTTAGGTAATAAACAGGCTGAATATAAAAAGTGGACAGGAGAAAAAAATTTAGGTCAAAAGCAGCCAGTGATGCTTCACACAAGCTTGTAGTTTTCTGATACTTATAAACGAATTATAGAATAAAAAGCAACTTTTAAACTAAGTTTTAAATGGAAATAATGTGTTCTATAGAAAACAGTTTATAGCCAAGTCCCTTTTTCTTGTACTGCTGCAAATGATACTAACAGTCATCAAATAACAACATACACCAACAATATAATTACTGAGGAAGTTCTTCTTTTCTTTTATCTCTCTTAGATTTTAAACATTATTCTTGAACCATAGGGAAAATATCTCCAGTTACCCTCCCAGTAAGGCAGGCGGTGACAGAGTGGATGTTGTGGATGCTCCGCACGATTGAAAGTACTGTATCCTTTTTTTTTTTTTTTTTAAACCCTGAAAAGCTTTATTGCAGTTAATAAATCCAGGAGTCAACTGTTTCCTCTTGTTAGTGAAGAAGGAAGCTTCCCCAGTGAACTGGTAGTTTCTGCAGACTTTCTACAGCTTTATTTTCTGGTAATAAAGCAAAGGAATTGGAGCAGGTCTTGTTTTAGCTGGCCTTGTATTTTAGTGACAGTCCTGGATACACCTAGGAGGAATGGAAAAGTTGATTCATGCCAGTTTTTTATTAATGGTTCTGACTGTATAGATGAAATAAGGGACCTTATCCGATCTGAGAAACGCAGATATTCTTTTTTAGCCTTTTTTTTTTTTTGTTTTTCTACAGATTTATACATACAAACAATTTTCTAAATTAAACCAGGTTATTTATTTAAATATCTTCAGGCATCTTCTTAAATGTTGTCAGCTGGTTTCTTGGTTTTCTGTGTTTCCCCCCTTCTCTTGTTATGCTTTCATTCATTTAATAGGTTTTAAACCAAGAAAAGCAAAGTACAGGACTGAAGGTTTTCTTTTTTTCCATTATAGGAACCTGTTATTCTGTCATTTTACCCTCCTTGAGTAATTGTTTTCTGAAAATACATATATTTTAAAGTTTTGCTTGCCTATAAACTTTTCTAATGATTCACATGAAACTTCTCTTTTTTTTTTAGATCAGTATAGGACCTCAAAAACCAATCCTAAAAATATGGATAGGAAGTATACTTGTCACAATACGATATTATCATAATATTGCAATGTCATTATATATTGCTATAGTTTTTCCATTTAAATGAAATCTATAAATAAAAAAAAAAACAAGTCCCGATTATGTTCATCAGAAGATACTGATCTTTTACTTTTTTTGGTATCCATGTTTGGGATTTGATTTCTTTTCTTCCACTGTAACTGCCTACACTACAGATGGCGCTGCACCGCACAGTAATGCTACGTTCACACCGCAAGCAGCAGGAGCAGCAAAAACGCGCGTGCTGCCTTATTTTTGATCCTTGTTCAAGTTTAGTTCTGATGCGTGGCTGAAGCATCTTTGCTACTCTAGCTGCGCAGTCGAAAAGTGGGTCGCGTTGGGTGGACCTACCATTTCTTTGCTTGTAACAATGGCAGAATAATAAAATTAACACCTGAAAAGTTCATTCAGGCGTTAATGAACTGTTTCAGAGGAGTGATCATAGCGCCCTGCTTCTGCAGTGCTGTGTCTGTCTCCCAGATCAGCTTCTCTGATTGGTTGATCTGGCGCATCCAGAAGCAAAAGTTACATTTTTCCAATTCGGCAGCTTCTGGTTTTGCAGCGCGTCAGATGCTCAGATGCTCTTGATGTGCTGCTCCTGCTGCTCAAAACGTGGTGTGGGACCTTTTGCTGCGCCTTGATTTCCGTTAACCATTGACTTTGCATGTAAATTAGCTGCTTCTGCTGCTTCAGCAGCGTGCGGTCTGAACAAAGCATGAAAGGGCTCCACAGCTCTGCCAGTATCGGTGCAGAGTCAATTTATCATCATTGTTTTTCATCACTGTAAGATTGATATTATACCGGGCAGCCAAAAATCATGATATATCGCCAAAACAATTTTTTTTGCAAAACCCTACCCAGAGATGGCAAAAGTACTCACTTTCCATACTTGAGTAAAAGTACAGATACTTGTGTTAAAAAATACTCTGGTAAAAGTGGAAGTACTGATTAAACTTCTTTACTCAAGTAAAAGTAACAAAGTACAGGCTTGTAAATTTACTTAAAGTATAAAAGTAAAAGTAGAAACCACTTTTTTCATGCCGTTGCCTACATTTTAAATGGATGTCTGCCAATAGGACTAGATCTCCGTTGTGTTCATTTTCAATCATCTCGTCGTCCATGCTACTATGCTAACGCCACCGCCACCAAGCTGCAATGATTTGCCGCCAATGAATACCGCCGAATCTGTCGATTCATCTTGTAGTGGTGCGTCAAATGCAACGTAGATTCCCATCCAATTAGATTGAATTTGGTATTGATGACGTCAAAAATAATAACGGTAACTCCATTGAAATGATTCAAAACTAAAGTTACGAGCCAATTTTTTAAAATGTAAGGAGTAGAAGTAAAAAGTCGCCATAAAAATAAGTAGTAAAGTAAAGTAAAAATATCAGAAAAATCTACTTGAGTACAGTAACGAAGTATTTGTACTTCGTTACTTCCCATCTCTGACCCTACCTAAAAATGAGCTAAACCAAGTGAAGGTGGGTTAGGCTGCGGGTCGGACAGTAACTAAGATTTTCCTTTGTTTGTCTCTCTGTGTGTCACCAGCTCTTGAATACCACAATCTCAACACTTCTACAGCAACCAGGAACTACTGGGTGATCACAGGTAATCTTCTCCTCAACATGCTCACAGATTCAGCAGTGACTGGATTAAACAGCAGTTGCTAAGATGCCTTTTTCATGCTGCTGAGGATGTTTCTATGCATGATGAGCTTTTTCTGTCCCTCCATCCATTTTTCTTCCTGGTCTCTCTGCTCAGAGTCACTTTAGCTGCTCTGTTCCTGGGATAAACCTATTGATGTATAATTCACAGCTTCCTGACTGGGGCAGAGGGAGAGATCACTTCACATCACATCAGGGATGGCTGTGAATGATGCTGCTGTGTGTGAGTGAATGTGTATGGGATGTCTGTCCACTGATCCATCTCACTTATGGCCCGTTGTAAAGAAGGCTCTCAGGAGTAAGATCATCCATCATCTCTATTGTCGTACTCCTTACATATCTCTGACTTCACTGACTTTTTTTTGTCTTTCTTCAAACTTTCCTTCTTGGCCCATTTTCTTTTGCTTTGTCACTGTATTTTTTTTCCCAACCCTTCATTCATCTCCTCGTCCATCTCTTGTTTGGCTTCTTTTTATCTGCCTGAACACCTCTTCTCTCCCATAAATCTGCCTGTCGTTTCCTGTCTCCTTGCTCAGTGATCCAGGATGTGGACAGCTCCTCCCTGGAGGCTAACTACCAGAGCTTCGCCAGCCTCATGGAGCAGCGCCTGGCTGAGCTTTTCCTGGTGGCTGGCAGGCAGGGCTCTCGGTCCATGAGGTCCCGGCGGGCCACCACTGTGGGCGGCTACACCGTGCAGGTTGGAGGAAATTGATATGTCTGTTTGTGAAGATGCCAACATCAAGAAGTAAAGACGGCATTAAGGATAGTTACTGCAACTGAGTTAGTTTTATTGTTCAGATCTCCATTTAAGCTGCACCACTTTTTATATTTATACCAGTTTGGTCAAAGTTCTACATTTAAATTTAAGTTTCACTTCCAACATTCATCAAATGATGCCCTGCTTTAAAGTATTGCCATCTGCCTCAGCTGTAATTGTAATTATCTGTGTAATTATGATGTTTTATTTGCTTCTAACTGCTTTGTATCCTTTTACAACAATGTGAAAGGAATGCCCAATTCATCGCCCCCTCACCACCATGAACAACAAGTCGATACGAGGCATTAGTTCTTATATGTTTTGTTTTCCCGAACGCCTCTTCTTTGGTATCGCTCTCATTCCTTTAAAGCAAAACTGTAATGTTCAGCCACTAGGGGTGCTAGAACTGTAATGCTACATTCAGACCACAAGCAGCAGAGGCAGCAGAAGCAGCTAGTTTAGATACAAAGTCAATGGTTGACGCACATCAAGGCCAGAGCTTGTAAACTGAGCGGAGCGCTGCACAATTCCCGCTCCCCACTCAGGAGGAAGCTCCTCTGAAAATCCGCTCTGCCCTCACTTAATTTTCCTGCTGCTCCGGCAAAATCGCTCCACACTCGCTCAAATTTTTAGGAGAAGGAATTTTCTGACAGTTTTCCTTCATGTAATTAAGCCAGGGTCCTGGGACACACGGCGTTTGATTTAATGATGTTACCGATACATGTGTATTGTCTTATTTCACAGGCTGTTACATGATCATTTCCCAGCTGACAATGTAAAACCTCGCTCCATTCATGTTGCCCCGCGTTTCCTATTTAATTATTAATTTATTTTACTAGACTACATTTAATCAAATAAATGTTATTTTACGAATTTTATAATCCAACATTTTTAATTGACATTGTGAGTCCATCGGAACGAACTGGAGTGGGGCGAAATCCTCGTTCTGGGCTTTGAATTGAAAACCGCTCTGTGCTGCATCATATTTCTTCTTCTTCTCGCTCCATGCTCCGCTCACATGCTCTGATCAAGGTGCAGCGCCTCATGAACATATTAAAAAAATATTAAAACTACTTTTACCCACTGATCACAGAAAATATAGCTGCCATTGTTGCAGGCAAAGAAAGGATAGGGTAGCTCCGCCCAACACGCATCAGACCCAGTTTTCGACAATGCAGCTAGAGCACCAAAGATGCTTCAGCCACGCATCAGAACTAAACTTAAACAAGCATCAAAAATAAAGCAGCTCGCACGTTTTTGCTGCTTCTGCTGCTTGCGGTCTAAAGGTAGCATAACTTTCACTTTATTTTGACTAACCAGTTAGTCAGAACATGTTCATGGTAGTGGCCCAGCAGAGAACAATGTCTACCGCGGAGTGGTGGTCAAAGTGATCCGTGCAAAAATCTATTTAAGGTCAGTTTACACTGATCCTACATATACAATTGAAAATTAACAAGAAAATCATCCGTATTTCCTAAATAAATCAATGAAGGCTAGATTTTCATGCAGCCCTTGCTAATAAATCTACACACATATTTAAAGATTTGTGTTATCTAAATTAATTGTGGTTCTAAATAAAATATATGTTAAACAGACTGAGCTGTTGTTTCAATATCTGTAAATTCATAGAAGACCACTTGATGATGAGACTCATAACTTTCCCTTCATCCCCATAAAGAAAAAAACATAGTTCTGAAAAGAGCTTTAGTTTTCTTTGGCCTTATTTAATGTTAGTATATTAATATGAAAGATTATTTAATTAATGAACTGTATTTGTCACTTTATAGTTAATTAACGAACAGTGTAAAAATTCAAATTGGTTACGACATTCCACCTTGAGAGTATCAGTGCTGCCAACCTCTGGTTTAGAGAGGAACTGCTAGTTGCTGATGTGGTGAAGTAGGTTCCTATGGGAACAGCAAATCACCCAGGCGAGGGGCCTTCATTGGTTGGCTTCCTTCTAGCTCCGCCCCTGCTGTCAACACTGCACAAGGGGTTACTACCTTTTAAATAAAATTAAGAATCGTCCCTTATTTTCATGACATGACTCATTTAGTGAGTCAAGTTACATAGCCGAGCTCACATGGAGCATCGCTACGCATCAAGGGCTGAATATTGACCTGAAAAATAATTTTTATGTACGTGTAATTAAGATAACTAGGGTAAAAAGTTTTGTAGAGGTGCATCTTCTAAAACTTCACCGATTGATTAAAATGCATCTTTGAAGAGTATTGTAGCTATATGGAGAAAACAGGAAACTGAAGTCTTTTATCTTTATAGAGAAAAACGTTACTTCAAAATTCATTTTAGTATTTTATCAAGGCTATTTTTGTCTTTCATTGAAATTCATTTGATGATCTAAAAAATTGAAAGCTTATAAAATAGCAAACATGAAAGAAAACTGTAAGAAGGGAAGCCGTTATGACATCACTGTCTTTTAATGATCTAACTCTGCTTAGCACCTGATGTAGGGAAGCAATTAGGTGTTAAATCAGGGTGATAAATCCACACATCTCAGTCATTTTGCAAATGCTTTTTCTTTTTCTAATATTTTTTGCTTTGGCACTAACTGTTGTTAGCAAGTTCTAAAAAGATTTTAATGCAGATCTCCAGATGAATGAAGCGATCAGTCGCTCCCAGGAAACACAGTGTTATAAGAAATTCTATACAAAGAGAGCTGATGTGTTTTACAACCAATGTTTATGCAACAATGTAGCCAACTACTTTTAATAAAAAAATGGATTGAAAGCGATTTAATTTGAATTAATTTAACTCTACAGCTGTAAAATGAAATTGTTGCAGCAGAGGAAGATGTTGGAAGGATCTCCTCTAGATTGGAAATGCTAATGAGCTAAGAAACATCTGTGGCAAGTTTTTTCTTTTTTTTTTTTGATTGTCGCCTTCTCACTCAGCGCTCCAGATTGTTCAAATTCACATGACGTGTCATTCCTCGTGGCCCACATGCAATACAGACCCCCGAGGCTTTATGGTCTTCACAGATGACCGGTTCTATGGCTGCAGAGTGGAGAAGGGACAGTCTCTCAGAGATAAAACATCTCTTTTCTTTTGCTACGAACTCCAACTGTTCAACTTAATTAAAGCTGTGTAATGTTTGAAAAAAAAGATCTTTGATGTATGATGAAAGGAAATTGAGATTTCATGTGACTCGTTTATCCTGGAGTATCTTCAGTTAATGCATTCATCTCCCAGCCAATGCTGGACTTGATCAAAGCTAGAGAGATTGGGCCACAGACTCAGCCATCTTTTGCTGTGGCAAGATAAGGGATTCTGTCTTTTACTGCCTACAGATTATGTTTTCCTGGTGCTTAACAAGAATAAAATCTCTCTAAATATAGCATATAACTATGTCCTTAGATGGTAAGCATGAGACGGCTTCCAGGTCCCAAAAACCCGGCAGAGATGACTTACTACGCCCAGCTGAATGGCTTACCCATCACAGGAACGGCAGCGGCGAAGACCCTCAGCAGTCTGGACTCGCAGACCATGGCTCTGACGCTGGGATACTTTGTGCAAGTGCAAGCTGAACGTAAGCCTCTGACTGTACCGTCACTGTTATGTGTGATTGTTATTCATGTATATAGAAGGCAGAGATGGTAAAACGCAGGAGACATGGTAAAAGAGTAAGAAAAACAGGGTTCCTAAAACAATCTATGAAGTTCTTCAGGACAGAAGTCATAAAATGTAATTCTTTTTGAGCCTTGTGAAAACAGTGAGGGGCAGTAGAGGAAAGAGCAGCTATCACGCTCTCTTCTATATGGAAAAAAACACCCAAAAACCTGTGCCTAATACCCCTTTCCCACTGACGGAAAAACTCCTTTTAACCCGGCAACAATTGGATTTTAGTGAAAGTGGCAACAGCTCCCTGACGCATGTCTACCCAGGTCAAACGACTCGGCAAGCATGCCGCATTAATATCACCTAGGCTCTGATCGGCATTTTGTGGGAACACACTAGAGCCAATGAATTACATGACACCATTAAATGCAAAGCACGTATGTCAACACACCCATGTCTGAGCTAACAAGCCGAAACAACTCTGTTTACATTCGATAATATGATACAGCACTGGTGAGAGGGATTTGGACGGACAAAAGAGCGAAACAATAAAGCACTCTTACTATGCCCTGGCTTCCTTACATTTTGCTCTCCATTGTTTACTTTCCTGATTTTTGTCGTACTGGTGACATCAACCCTAACCCAGCGTCATCAGACACGCAGCTGCGGAGGGGTAGAGGCCACACAGCTTGCCAGCAGGGGGTTAGCCCCAGCTTTTTTGTCAATTGGAAGGGAGCCAAGTGGCGATTGTTAGCGGGTCGACCCATGTTTGAAAAACATGCGTAATTTTCAATGGGAGAGGCTTCAGTCCACATCCCACAGCGTTTTTTGCTGAACGTTCCCTTTCTTTATACGTAGTTGTTATTATGTTTCAATATAGACCTATAAGAATTCGCTGTTCTAGTTTAGAATAGATGCTGAACAGACATATCTGCGCCGTTGTTTTTTTATTTTGATTTATTTACTTTTAATAACGTCTCATAATCTTTTCCAAGTCATTTGTGTGAAATTTGTGTGGCACAGTCAGAGGTGAAAAGATATCACAGTTCTGCTCACCCTATGCAGTCGGAGCTTCTCTTTACGCAGTTGGTGTGAAATGGAAAAAAATTAGATCAGAAGTTACATAACCGGAGTGAGCTGCATGTAAGTCGGAGCTTTCCAGACTTCTGTGGTCAAAGTTAGCCCCGCCCACTGACTAACACCTGCTCCCTTTCTCTAATTAACTTTAAAGACTGAACTAGGGATATAGTTCACTATATTCTAACATTTTTATACCTCTTTCACAGAAGAAAGGTATCATAAAAAACACACACAAACATGAAGTGTATACGCACTGTATGGTGGAGAAAAAAGGGTGTGGCTTAAGCTTTTAATTATGATTTTAATTTCATTAATTATACATATTTTCAGCAAAAACAAAACCAACCAACACTAGGTTCCAGGTTTCATGTTTAGCATGAAAAAAACTTTAAATGAGAAAAAAATCACGTCCTCCAAAGTTGTTTTTTTTGACATAAAGTAATCATAAATGATAATTTTTTATGTCATTTTTCTCTTGAAGCCTATCTACTTGAATTCTTGGGAAAAACAAAACATATTACTCTAGGGCTTCTGAATGAATATTGGGTTCAAAAGCCTTGTGACACAAAGGCATTAAAGTAGCAGTGAATATTTTGAATCCATGTTAGCTGGAAAAAAAAGTCTTATTTAACAAGATTGAGACCGTTGGTCTTCATTAAAGCATTATTTATGAATTGTTGCTAGGGGGAACGGACGCAGTCTTTTATTTATGTTCTGGTCAGACACATGAATTCACTACCTACTGCTATTGTCTGTAAAGATTTTTATTATGGTAATAAAAAATTTAATTTTTTTTGGTATATTTTATAATTATTACAGACAGAACTTTACAGGCAGCAGACAGCTGAAAGATTTACTGTTTAAATACTGTAAGTTCATCTAAACAAAATTCTTTTTTAAGCCCATTGATATTAACAGTATTCTCTTGCACTATCTGTGGATTAGTATGTTTTGTAGCTCCAGAGGAAAGAGTGTTCTCTCCCCTTGACTTGTGATTTCTTATAACTTGTTTTCTCAGAAACGTCAGAACATTTTATGAACTGAAGAGCTGATTGGATTTGTTGGAGCTCACAGAGCTCTTCCTGAAAAGTGTTTATGCTGAGAAGAGAGAACAGTGTTCTCAGTAAATGTCATTTAGTTTATCTTTATGGGCTGTGAGGAAGCCAGCTAAATGTCTGCCTTCAATGAAAACACCTGCTCCTACCATTGGCTTATAGACCAACTGAAGAAAATGTTGCTTCTAAACTGTTAAAAGTGTTTAATTTAGCTGAGTTTCACTTCTCCTTGACTTAAAATACCTGAAAACATTTTGTTCACAAAGTTCTGAGTCTTTTAAATGAACATTGAGTTACAGATATAAAAACTTTAAACTCCAAAAAGATAAACTTGGGAGACTTGCGCACTTTTATCAGCGTGTTTACACCATGGTTGTCTGGAAAACATGAATCTGACTCATAAAGTTCAGCATGCAGACATTTTAATTTCCATTTCCATGCAAATTTACAGTCAACTAATGGTTTTGTTTTATTTTTTTATGTATTCTAAAAAAAAAGTTATATAAAAAAGGAAATACATAGATAAACACAATGGAAAAAAACAATCAAAAGAAGTTCAACAGTGAAGTATAAAAGTATGTGGGTAAAAGTATAAACTTATTTTTAAAGCAACCTCTTATCCAGCAGCTGCATTATCTGAATTCCTAACACTGTTGGTTGTAACAAATATAAAAGGTTAGGAAATAACAAACTTATTAATTAAACTAAGTAATTAAGGCTTGGGATATTCCTAAAAAAATTTATTCATTAATCATACTGTGAAAAACTTTTTTTTTTGTACAGATTTGATCTTTTTTATCGTGATTTAATTTGTTTTTTTCCACCTGTCTCTGCATGCAGCCGTGGTAAAGACGCCACCAGGCAACCTGTGGATCATGGCTGTTCTCACACCTCTCTTCTTATTAATGGTGGTGATTGGAATGGTGGCCTTCATCCTGTGTAAAAGGAACCGAGTCATTTTTAAATCAGGCGCATTCAGGACCTTCAAGACCCGATCCAAGGTAACACATTTTAACCTCTTTTTCACATTTCCCCTCCTTCTGTAACTGCTGTAAATTAGCTGCTTTCTTCCTGTCATCCTGGGGTGCTCAAAGTTCCTCACATCAACAAATCTCTGTGATTTAATCTTCTGTAAGGCTCCAACAAGATTACACAGCTTTATTGCGAGCGACACGTCAGACAGATAACCGTCTGTGTCAAGCTGTTGCTTCAGGACAGAAAAACGAATCTTATTTCTGCCGGCTTTACTCATTTGTTTTCTCACTACCCAGTAGCCCATGGTCGTTACTAATCATGCATGCTGCAAAGACCAATCGGCTGTAAAGCAATGGGCAGGGCTCGCTGTACCGGAAGGGAACCTGCGGGTAATGATGGCTCTTCTGTAGAGAGTGTTCTCAAAACATCGTTTTCACAGAAGTTTGAACTGAAAATCCATCCTTTTAAACGAGCATGCTGGTAATAGATTGCCAGCAGATGGTTTGAGTCGGTCAGATGGTCGCCCTGGATGCGGTGCGTCACTCCAGAACAGCAGCTGCTTGTGCCATTGCATGCAATGAAGTGGGAAACAAGCAGTGGGCCTGCCAGCCATGTTTGTTCCAAAACGCCTCCTAAATTAGTTTGAATGTAATAACCCTAAAGTGGGCTTAGTAACTCTTATCATGATTAGACCTCCTTTCACCCAATAACTTCACTTGGTCATTTTAACATTTCAGTCACATAAACTAATTAGGATTTATTCTAATTAAGAAATAGTAATCCAGTCAGTTTAAGTATTTTCCACACGGGATGAAAAACAAATCCCTCTCTGTTGGAAAAGTGGCCTAACAGCATCTTTTTAATATCTGCTGAGCTGCTGACTAACATTTTAATAGAAGAAGAAGAAAGTTAACTTTTCCCCTCATAAAACTGTCCTGTCTTTCAAACCTAAAGTGATGCAGAACTTGAATAAATCTGGGTGAGAATCAGTGGATCAAGTCCTGCAATCAAATAAGGTTACTCAGCTATTATTCAACACAGTGGAGCTAATTTCTCTCACAGCAGGAGAAAGATATTAATTGCCCTAATTTGGTATGTTCCACTATTATAGTCTTTAAAGTGAGATGTCAGATGATTTGGTTTCATTGCTCTATGGAATTGAAACGACAAATAAAAACTAATGTGAACCTTTATGAAGATAAATAGTATAATAATTTAAGTGAGTAAGGTTAAGGGCTGGTTTGCTCCCACAGCAGTGTGTCGCAGTGAGCTTACGCAGGTATGGCACAGATATTTTTGATTTATGCCCAATATTGAAGCGTGGTCTGCGCTATGTTATTCCACGCCACAATGCTAGAGGGACAATCAGGAACTAGCTTTAGGTCTAGATACGACCAAGGCGGTAAGGAAGTGGGGGAAGGTTTGTCAGACAACAGAGGGACATGAGGGCGAAAAACAGCAGGGATCTATGTGGAAAAAGGGTCCCAGCGTTCTTGCGCACTTCGCTCTTCTAGTTGGTCCATTTTCACCAGTCGTTTTCCACAATACAAACAAGACGAGCCGGTAAGGTACCAAACAGGAAATACGTATATTGTAGAGCGTATGTAGATTTGACCAATCAGAGGCCTCCTGTCTGCGGTCACCTACAATTTATGAGAGGTGCACCAGCGTGTCTGTGGAAGGGACGGGGCATATCTGCATTAACTGCCACACACACACAGACGACCTGGTTTCTGAGTATAAACAAGCCTTTGGACTTAGACTTAGACAATATTTTTTGTCATTTTGTATACACGGTGTATACGAAACAATATTTAGATGCATTCAGTTTTTCAACAGTGAATTAGCAGCTTGCAACAGTGGAATGAACATTAGCATTTATAAAGTGCAGCAGTGATCAGTATGTAAACAGTGTAGGAGAAAAGGAAAACCAGTTTAAAGTCATGTT